>NC_060951.1:26226783-26230247 GCF_022045245.1 Lucilia cuprina
GAAACCTTGAATTTCAATTTCTAATATAAAGAAATTCAACTCTTTATTAAATTGAAAGAATTTGAGAAACATTTTTCTAATTTCTAGAAATTCAACTGTTTAGTAATTAGAAAGATATTGTAAAATTCACTGGCCATCACTATTTAGTTGCCTTTAGTCATAAATTCTTTGAAAAGATTGGGAAAATGTAAAAAATAAAGATTTCGCAAAATAAAGCTGGCATTTTTGACTTATCTACAGTTTTTGTGAAATCTAATAAAGTCGCTAAGAAAATTGACAATAAAATAAACAATAATCACCAAAACTGACACACATTTCTAATTTTCTCAACGAATTAAAAGTTATTTCTAGAGTTTGTATGTATCCTTTGAATTCTAAAAATTGTATAATTTCTAGAAATTCAACTGTTTAGTTTAGTAAATTGAAAGATTTTGTAAATTTCACTATTTAGTTGACTTTCTTGATAAATTCTTTGAGATTGTAGGAAAAATGTCAAAAAAAAAGATTTCGCAAAAATGAAACTGGCATTTTTGACTTATCTACAGCTTTTGTGAAATCTAATAAAATCGATAAGAAAATTTAAAAAAAAAATACCAAAAAGCAGTAATACACATTTTTATAATATTCTCAAGTTTTCATGAAACCTTGAATTTCAACAATTTTCTAATATAAAGAAATTCAACTGCTTATTAAATTGAAAGAATTTGAGAAATCCATCATATAAGTAGATGTTTAATTTTCACCTTATACTAGAGTTTTGTGAAACTTCTACATTTTTCTAATTTTCTCAACGAAGTGTAAATATGTCTAATTTTTTAGAGTTTTTATGAAACCTTTGAATTTTAAAAGTTGTGTAATTTCTAGAAATTCAACTGTTTAGTATAGTAAATTGAAATATTTTGCAAATTTCACTATTTCTTTATAAAATTCTTTGAGAAAATAGGAAAAATGTAAAAAAATAAAGATTTCGAAAAAATGAAACTGGCATTTTTGACTTATCTACAGATTTTGTGAAATCTACATTTTTTATAAATCCTTTGAATTTTAAAAATGGTTAAATTTCTAGAAATTCAATTATTTAGCATATTAAAAGATTTTGTAAAATTCACTGACCACACTATTTAGTTGACTTTCTCTATAAATTCTTTGAAAAGATTGGGAAAATGTAAACAAATAAACTGGTATTTTTAACTTATCTACATTTTTTGTGAAGTCTAATAAATACGTTTATAAAATTAAAAAAAAAATAAACAACAATCACCAAAACTTGCCCATTTTAAAATTTCCTCAACCAATTAAAAGTTATTTCTATAATTTATAAAAAGAGACTTTAAATAATAAAAAAATATGTAACCTTTTTCATCTATCTTTACCAAAGAGAAAATCAATTTATTCCAACTAGTTTTTCCTTAATGTAGAAAAATATATTTCTATCTGGAAAATTATTTAATTATTTTATAAAGAATTTTATGTAAAAAAATCGATTTTATTACCCTTTGTTGAAAAGAAATTATCTTTGGTCAGAAATACCACATTGAATTACCATATATTTAGTTTATGGATTGATATAAAGGTGTTGTAAGCTTCGTGGTCAAAATGAAAAAGAATGATGGAGTCTAATTTGTGTGAAAACTTAATTTTTTGAAAATCATGATGACTATTTTACCTTCATTTTATTGGAAATGCTTGAAGATACATGCAGGTAGCACGAAATAGGTAGCACTTTAATTCTGTGCCAAGAACTAAGCTATCACTGAACATGCTTCTTAGACCAGTTCAAATTCCGTTAATAGATTTAAATGTATCAACAATTATAAATATCTTAGAAATCCATAGTCCAAATCGTAAACTAAAATTCAGTAAAACCAAAATAAACAAGTAAGATTGTTATATTCGGCCATGCCGAATCTTATATACCCACCATCAAATCATTCATGTTTATGTAGAATTTTACTGATGTACTCACATTTTTGGGACCTTGTATGGGAGCTATGACCAAATATGGACCGATCGAAAAAATCTTTCACTGTAATATTTCTGTATATAAGAGGAATACTTGTACCAAATTTTATATCGATATCTTAATTTAGTAATGAGTTATGTGCGTTTAAATGATTTTCGGGAGGGGACCTTGTATGGGAGCTATGACTAAATATAGACTTTTGAAGATCATTCATAAATATTCATCATGTTCATGGCAATTGTAATTAGTATGTTTTTGGATTTTTTTATTTTGGTTCTACTGAATTTTAGTTTACGATTTGGACTATTGATTTCTAAGATATTTATAATTGTTGATACATTTAAATCTATTAGCGGAATTTGAACTGGTCTAAGAAGCTTAGTTCTTGGCACAGAATTAAAGTGCTACCTAATTCGTGCTACCTGCATGCATTCAAGCATTTCCAATAAAATGAAGGTAAAATAGTCATCATGATTTTCAAAAAAATTAAGTTTTCCCACAAATTAGACTCCATCATTCTTTTTCATTTTGACCACGAAGCTTACAACACCTTTATATCAATCCATAAACTAAATATATGGTAATTCAATGTGGTATTTCTGACCAAAGATAATTTCTTTTCAACAAAGGGTAATAAAATCGATTTTTTACATAAAATTCTTTATAAAATAATTTTCCAGATAGAAATATATTTTTCTACATTAAGGAAAAACTAGTTGAAATCTGCAATTACGAAAAGGAATAAATTGATTTTCTCTTTGGTAAAGATAGATGAAAAAGGTTACATATTTTTTTTATTATTTAAAGTCTCTTTTTATGGGGAAAATAATAAAAAACTTGGAAACATCTTATTTACAAAAGATTTAATAACCATACATCCAGTTAAAGGGTTAAGGTTTTATCTTATAGTCCCATAGAAGCAATATAATTTAACCAAATTCGCCCAAAATGTTGTTAGTTTTCCTAAGTTGTTTGGTATTGAAAATGGGCAAAATCGGTTCACATCGGGAAAAGTTATGAATCAAAATTTGAAACAACCTCGAAAAATAAGCATTTTTTACACATTCTGATGTAATTTTCTCGAAAACTATGAGAGCTAATTCCATAAAAATCACCATACATTCGTTTCTACGTACGAGCTTTATCTCTGCGGAAAATCGCCAGGGTCGGTCCACAATTTCATATACCTCCCATACAAAAGTACATATTCCCGGAAAAATGGTTTTTTGTTAATAACTTTCGTCTTTACAAAATATCACAGAATAAAATTTTATATCAATAGAATTCATTCAGAGCAAACATTTTCTGGATTGTTCCATAATTGGACATAGCTTCCGTACAAGGTCCCCTCCCGAAAATCACTTAAACGCACATAATTCATTACTAAATAAAGATATCAATATAAAGTCTGGCACAAGTGTTGCTCATAAACAGAAATAATATTGTGAAATTTTTTCAGATCGGTTCATACAGGGACCCATACAAGGTCCCTTTTAAAAAA
>NC_060951.1:26230347-26231601 GCF_022045245.1 Lucilia cuprina
TGGAAGAAAAATTTACAGACAAATTTCCATTATATATATTTAGAAATATAATAGAGTTAAATTCGACATGAAATAGTAAAATAAATAAAGTTTGGGCTATTGTTTGGACTATCGACTTTGCAAGTAAAGTTATATTTGAATTAAATGTATTTAAACGGATTGAAATTAGTAAATTAAAATAAATGTTCAATATTCCAGGAAAAAATACGTTTAATTCTCTTATAATATTAAAACCAGAATCGAAAGTCCTATGAATTTTAAAGTAAAATTACTTTTAAAACAAATTCGAAGAGGAATACTAAATTGCCAAGCAGTCGAATCTATTCGTACCAATTTATCGACAAATAGTCGAATTCCAGATTGGATTTAATATTTATTACGAGCTACATGTCTAAACAAAAACATTCACTTATAAATTCATTAAATGTTGTGAAAACCAATTAACAGAAAATTTTTCGTGAAAACAGATTAAACTGCTACACAGGAAAATTATTGGATACTAAGTATTCAATGTCGAAAGAAACTTGTTGGGCTATGAATTTTCCACATTTTAACAAATTTATAAGAAATTTTCAACAAAATACTTAAATTCTAACAATTAGTTAAAGAGTAATAGAAAAACTCAAATTTTAAACAAATTCAAAACATTATTTTGATTTTAAATGAAAATATAATAAGAATTAATGTTTTTATTACTAATTTGCACCCATAAACACTTTTTCATACACACGATTATGTTTTTTAATGAATTAGAAACCGAAAATTTGGTAAACGCGATCTAGATTATATTTATCATTTCACTTTTCACAATAATGATTTTTTTGTATGTTATTTTTATTATTTTGCTTATGTTATTGATTGAAATTTATTGTTTGATCATTTTTAGTTTATTATTAGTTATAAAAATGTTTTAAATAAGAAAATGAATTTAATGAAAAATTAAACAAATCAAAACTGTTGATTTTTTTTAAATATATAATTTTTTAGTTTTTAAAATTAATTTATAAAATTGCATGCGATAGCATTATTTATTTACAAATGAACTACACATTAGAAATTTCAAGAATTTAATACTACAGGTAAACAAGTGGAAATTTTAACAAATTTAAAATTTTAGTAAATAAAAATTTTAACAATTTGAAATTTTAACAGAAAAAATTTAAAAGAAAATTAAAATTTTAACAAAATTAATTTATAACAAATTTTTAACTAACACAAATTTTGAATTTAGAACAAGTTAGAGTGCTATATTCC
>NC_060951.1:26231701-26259946 GCF_022045245.1 Lucilia cuprina
AAAAATATTTAAACGTAAATTGACAATGCGTATTTCTGAAAATTTCTGATTACTACATAATTCACTATTAAATGATAATATTTCGATAAAATTCGAAATGAGTATGTTCTGTGTATAGATAGATCATTCTGATAAAATGTTTTCAAACTACTTTACTATAAATACTGATATCGGAAAAAACCCCAAATCGTTCTCCTAATTTTTGGTATCATCATTTCCTAATAAGTCATGGCATCCGTACGAGGTCCACAAACGAAACTCAATATAAATTTTTCTGGGCCTAATCAAAATTAGTACGGAAACAAAACTTTTGTCGAGTTATCTAAACATTTGATAGTTAAATGGATTTTAATAAGAAGCTTGCTGGTGGAGGGTATTTAAGATTCGGCACAGCCGAATATAGCACTCTAACTTGTTCTAAATTCACATTACCAAATAGTGATACCAATAAAATATTTGGCATAAATACTATTTTTATACGGATGAATGTTATTTAAACATTTTTTCTCGATCGGTCCATACTTGGTCATAGCTCCCATACAAGGTTCCCTTCCGAAAATCATAGAAAATATAACTCATAACCAAATATTAATATCCATACATTTAGCAAAAATATTGCTCTTATATACATAAATTCACTATTAAATTGTTTTAAGATCGGTCCATATTTTGTCATAGCTCTCATACTATGTCCAGAAAATCACTTAGATTCACAATATTAATTACCAAATAATGATATAGATACAGAATATTGAATTTTGTCTTTATATACATAATACATATATACATACACATTATAAACAGAGTCCATTTCTGAAAAAATATTTAAACGTAAATTGACAATCAAAGTTTTCGGGATAATATTTTACATAAATGCGTATTTCTGAAAATTGCTGATTACTACATAATTCACTATTAAATGATAATATTTCAATAAAATTCGAAATGAGTATGTTCTGTGTATAGATAGATCATTCTGATAAAATGTTTTCAAACTGGCCTAATATTCATCATACTTCTGATTTACAGTCATTTAAATCGTTTCAAAAATCACTCAAACATATCTACTTTACTATAAATACTGATATCGGAAAAAAAACCCAAATCGTTCTCCTTATTTTTGGTATCATCATTTCCTAATAAGTCATGGGATCCGTACGAGGTCCACAACCGAAACTCATTATAAATTTTTCTGGGCTTAATCAAAATAAGTACGGAAACAAAACTTTTGTCGAGTTATCTAAACATTTGATAGTTAAATGGATTTTAATAAGAAGCTTGCTGGTGGAGGGTATTTAAGATTCGGCACAGCGGAATATAGCACTCTAACTTGTTCTAAATTCAAAATTTGTGTTAGTTAAAAATTTGTTATAAATTAATTTTGTTAAAATTTTAATTTTCTTTTAAATTTTTTCTGTTTTTGTTTAAAATTTAAAATACATATATTCAAATTAACAAAAATGTACTAGCAATTATTGTTAGTGAGAATAAATATGAATAATTTAATCATGAAGTAGAATTTTTTTATGTGAAACTTTTAAGGTCTTTTGGGTTTAAGTAAGCGTGTGTTAGGGGTTTTTCTAAATAAATCTTTACTTTGGCCATTGAAAAATCATGGATGGGTGGGTATTGAGGCCTATAGCTGGAATATCTAAGCTATAATCACAGGTCTAATAATTATTGAGCAGGTATTTTAGATTAGTGTGACAAATCAGGGCTTAAACGCATGTTAATTTTTTTTGTAATGAGGTTAGAAGGTCGTCCACAGGAGCAAGATCCCTGCCCAACACTACCAAACTAGCTAGTAAACTAGAACATGCGTACGGCTTCTTAGTGGGATCGATCGTACTAAATTAATATGAAATACAACTATATCACTACCGTAAAAGTAAACCAAGAAGAGATACATTACCATTACAGATTGCACTTTAATGTGGTATATCATTTGTAGCATAATGTGTATTTTTAGAAATTGGTCAATTTGATAGATCGGTAGAATTATTGTTCTATGTTTAATAAACGCAGTAATCTGAGGTTCCGATATGGTTGCAATTAACTTTGGCAGTTTTCGTGCTAGGACAGTCGTTTTATGCGCCATTTTAAAGCATTAAAATTGCCATTTGTTTTGGTATATAATTTAGTGCATAATGTAGTTTTATAAAATGGCCAATTGCATAGATCGGTAGAGTTATTTTTCCAGGTTTAAAAAGGCGGTAATTTGAGGTTCCGATATGGTTTGATTGCACTTTAATTTGGTATATCATTTGTGGCATAATGTGTTCGTCTAAAAAGTGGTCAATTTGATAGATCGGTAGAATTATTGTTCTATGTTTAATAAACGCAGTAATCTGAGGTTAACATATGAAAATTTATTTGAAAATTTAATTGCGACAAAAATTTGAAATTAGAACTCAGAGATTTGGATCTCTAAATTTAAAGGAATTTTCTTTGGCCATAGCCATATATTCTGTCCTATTATCATTTCCAAAAAGCATAAGGTAAGGGGAAAATTCGTTGAAGTACATATGACTTTGACATTCTAAGTAATTTATCTTTAAATCCGATAGGAAAACAAATTTTGTCACCGAAAAATAGCTTAGAAAGTCTCCCGAGTTCATCATTGGGCACTGGTCCAATGAGAAACCCACACGTGGTCGACGTTCATACGTATTACGTAACTCGGGAGATCATTAAAGGGGGATGCGACCATTAAAGAGTGAAACCAGTTTACAAGCTACGAGTATCTTGCACCAAATTATATAATCTGCAGCACTTTTTCTAATTTGACCAACCGAAACAACAAATTCCAATTCAACTAAGCCAGAATTATAAGAAAATTTCAATCTAAATTTCCACCGAGGAGACAACCGACATTTTACTAATTTATCGCACCAGATAGTGTCCATAGTTTTATATCCCGTTACTTGATATTTAAAATTTTTTTAAATCCCTAAAAATTTCTAAACTAACTAAAAGCTAACTTCTTCTTCTAAAATTCTCATTAAAATGTCCTAAAGTTAAAATTCTAACAAAATTACAGTTATTACCCTATATTACTACTATTTCGACTACAAACCTAATAACAAATTTGCCTTACAAACTATTAAAATAATTAAAATCTTTAAAAATATTAACAATCATGCTGAAATTATAACTTATATTTATCATTATTCTAAAACTAATTCAATGTTTCATCTAATTTAATAATTAATTATGAATAGTATCATAATTAAGCAAACTTAATGATAATTAACGCTTAACTTAATTTCTAAAATATCCCTACATTATACATTTATATTTGCTAACCCTATATTAATTACCCTAAACAAAATAATGAACACAAAAGAAATTAAACAATCAATAAATGTCATCAAAAAGAATGCAGAAGGCCTTCATGCAGCGTGGGACAATTGTTTTTGTATGTAAGTTTGTTTTACTACTTTTTATTCATTAATTTCTTTTTTATCATTATCTTAATCAATTTAAATTTAAAAAGTGATCTAATACTCTCTTTCTATACTATAAATTTTACATATAAGCTTAAATTAAACAGATCACTTTGTAAAAGTTTACTTTGATCACAATAACAAAACAAAATACTTATAGTCAGAGATAAATGAAAAACAAAAGTAATATTTTACTGTCTCTTTACTGAAAGAGAATATGATTACTCTATTAGTTAATCTCTATCAATACGTATTTTGTTTTCTTATTCTTCTATATTTTACTTATTTTATTATACCCTCCACCACCATCAGTGGTGATAGAGGGTATATATAACTTTGTCATTCCGTGTGTAACACCAAGAAATCTTCATCTGAGACCCAACAAAGTATATATATTCTGGGTCCTTATCAAATTCTGAGTCGATCTAGCTATGTCCGTCTGTCCGTTGTTGTTTGGTATTGAAAATGGGCAAAATCGGTTCACATCGGGAAAAGTTATGAATCAAAATTTGAAACAACCTCGAAAAAAATAGGCATTTTTTACACATTCTGATGTAATTTTCTCGAAAACTATGCAAGATAATTCCATAAAAATTGGCATACATTCGTTTCCACACAAGAGCTTAATCTTTGCGTAAAATCGCCAGAATCGGTCCACAATTTCATATACCTCCCATACAAAAGTACAAATTCCCGGAAATTTGGTTTTTTGTTAATAACTTCCGTCGTAATGTCGATATCTTCACAAAATTTAAGAAATTAACATTTTATGACAATAGAATTTATTCAGAGGAAAAATTTTTTAGATGGGTCCATAATTGGTCATAGCTCCCATACAAGGTCCCCTCCCTCCCGAAAATCACTTAAACGCGCATATATCATTACTAAATTAAGATATCGATATAAAATTTGGTACAAGTATTGCTCTTATATACAGAAATATTAAAATTAAATCTTTTTTTGGATCGGTCCATAATTGGTCATAGCTCCCATACAAGGTCCCCTCCCGAAAATCAGTTAAACCCGCATAACTCATTAGTAAATCAAGATATCGATATAAAATTCAGTACAAGTATTGCTCTTATATACAAAAATATTACATTGAAAGTTTTTTTGGATCGGTCTATAATTGGTCATAGCTCCCATACAAGGTCCCCTCCCGAAAATCAGTTAAACGCGCATAACTCATTACTAAATTAAGATATAGACATAAAATTTGGTACAAGTATTGCTCTTATACACAGAAATATTACAATGAAAGATTTTTTCGATCGGTCCATATTTGGTCATAGCTCCCATACAAGGTCGCCTCCCGAAAATCACTTAAACGCACATAACTCATTACTAAATTAAGATATCGATATAAAATTTGGTACAAGTATTGCTCTTATATATAGGAATATTCCAATGAAAGATTTTTTCGATCGGTCCATATTTGGTCATAGCTCCCATACAAGGTCCCCTCCCGAAAATCACTTAAACGCACATAACTCATTACTAAATTAAGATATTTATATAAAATTTGGTACAAGTATTGCTCTTATATACAGAAATATAACCATGAAAGTTTTTTTGGATCGGTCCATAATTGGTCATAGCTCCCATATAAGGCCCCCTCCCGAAATCACTTAAACGCGCATTACTCATTACTAAATTAAGATATCGATATAAAATTTGGTACAAATATTGATCTTATATACAGAAATATAACTATGAAAGTTTTTTTGGATCGGTTCATAATTGGTCATAGCTCCCATATAAGGTCCCCTCCCGAAAATCACTTAAACGCGCATTACTCATTACCAAAGATATCTATATTAAATTTGGTACAAGTATTGCTCTTATATACAGAAATATTACAATGAAAGTTTTTTTGGATGGAATATAGCACTCTAACTTGTTCTAAATTCAAAATTTGTGTTAGTTAAAAATTTGTTATAAATTAATTTTGTTAAAATTTTAATTTTCTTTTAAATTTTTTCTGTTATTGTTAAAAATTGTTAAAATTCACTATAAAATTGTTTTACGATCGGTCCATATTTGGTCATAGCTCTCATACTAGGTCCAGAAATCACTTAGATTTAAATATTAGTTTTGTATACTTCTATTTCTCCTATATTAGGTCCAGCTCCTAAAAGCGCTTTAACCGTATTTAAAGAGCGTTATCAATTTGTGTTGAACAAAATTTTATGTAGAACAAAATTATATATTTATTTGTATTTTGAAAATCTCTAAATCTTTCGCACACATACATACATGCAAATTACTAAATTTATAATGTTCAACAAATCATGGAATTATAATAGATATAGCACTCTAGCTTGTTTAAATACAAAAAATTCATACAAACTCTAGAAATAACTTTTAATTGGTTGAGAAAATTTTAAAATGAGCAAGTTTTGGTGATTGTTGTTTTTTTTTTTAATTTTATTAACGTCTTTATTCGATTTCACAAAAATGTAGATAAGTCAAAAATACCAGTTTCATTTTTGCGAATGCTTTATTTGGTTACATTTTCCCAATCTTTTCAAACAATTTATCAAGAATGTCAACTAAATAGTGTGGTCAGTTAATTTTACAAAATCTTTCAAAATGCTAGAAATAAAACAATTTTTAAAATTCAAAGGATTCATAAAAAATGTAGATTTCACAAAATCTGTAGATAAGTCAAAAATGCCAGTTTCATTTTTGGGAAATCTTTATTTTTTGAAATTTTTCCTACTTTCTCAAAGAATTTATAAAGAAAGTCAAATAGTGAAATTTGCAAAATATTTCAATTTACTATACTAAACAGTTGAATTTCTAGAAATTATACATCTTTTAAAATTCAAAGGTTTCATAAAAACTCTAAAAAAGTAGACACTTCGTTAAGAAAATTAGAAAAATGTACATGTTTCACAAAAAATATAGCATAATATGAATATTAAACATATATTTGATGGATTTTTCAAATTCTTTCAATTTAATAAACATTTGAATTTCTTTATATTAGAAACAACTTAGACAACTTTTAATATTCACAAAAACTCTAAAAGATTAGAGATATTTACACTTCGTTGAGAAAATTAGAAAAATGTACAAGTTTCACAAAAACTCTAGTATAAGGTGAAAATTAAACATATATTTGACGGATTTCTCAAATTCTTTCAATTTAATAAATAGTTGAATTTCTTTATATTAGAAAATTGTTGAAATTCAAGGTTTCATAAAAACTTGAGAAAATTAGAAAAATGTGCAAGTTTTACTGCATTTTGGTATTTTTTAAAATTTCCTTATCGATTTTATTAGATTTCACAAAAATTGTAGATAAGTCGAAAATGCCAGTTTCATTTTTGCGAAATCTATATTTTTTGACATGTTCCTACTTTCTCAAAGAAATTATCAAGAAAGTCAACTAAATAGAGAAATTTACAAAATATTTCAATTTACTATAAGTACTATACTTCAAAGCTTTCATAAAAACTCTAGAAAAAGTAGACATACTTTTTGCATTTCGTTGAGAACTTTATTAGATTTCACAAAAACTGTAGATAAGTCAAAGATGCCAGTTCCATTTTTGCGAAATCTTTATTTTTGACATCGTAATTCTCAAAGAATATATCAAGAAAGTCAACTAAATAGTGAAATTTACAAAATCTTTCAATTTACTATACTAAACAAGTAAGAATGTTATAGTCGGTCAAGCCCGATCATATAATACCCTACACCACAGTGTATTTCGCGGAATAATTAGTTTCCTTCTAAGTTTTTAATTAAATATTTTAAAAGTTAAGAAGTACTAAAGCCCTCACGCCACGGCTTATTCCAAGGGAGAGTAAATATGTTATTTCACATATTCGATGTCTGTAAAAAAAATATATTTAAGGTTAAATATAAAATTTAAGCTATTATTAAACTTTCTCGTTTTACTTAAAATTTTTTTAAATTATATTGCTTTAAAAATACATATTATATTGCTTAAAAATACATATGGAGTCTGGGGACAACAAAAAATGGCTTAAGTATATCTGAGGCAAGATACAATTTAAGTTAAATGCTTTAATATTAATAAAATTTAATTTTTTTATAACTGGTGTGGATATTATATGGTTGACATTGCCCGGCTATAATTTCTTACTTGTTTATAACGGGTGTAGGATATTATATGGTCGGCCTCGCCCGACTATAATTTCTTACTTGTTGATTTATGTACTCCAATTAAAATTTTCTTTTTTCTAATGACTTATAAACGATAAAGTTTAATAATTGCTTAAATTTTATATTTAATCTTAAATATATTTTAATTACAGACATCGAATATGTGAAATAACATATTTACTTCCCCTTACAATAAGCCGTGGCGTGGTGGGAGGGCTTAAGTAATTCTTAACTTTTAAAATATTTAATTAAAAACTTAGAAGGAAACAATTATTCCGCGAATTACACTGTGGTGAAGGATCTCCCCCCGGGGGCATGTTACCTTGGCGAGACCTCCGCCTTGGTGTTATTGCAATCCCGGGGTATAAAGAGGTGCCCAATGCCTCCAGTCTGACCGGGACTGAAAAATTGGCTGTTTCAGTCTACTGTTTGGCTTAGTCCTTGCATAGATTGGCTGAGGTCAGACCAGAGCACCGCATAATCTGGTACTACGGGTGGCCAGTTGCCCGCAATACTATGACCTGGCTGGTCAGTTGGTTGAGGTTCCTTCGGGATCCACGTAGTGGCTGTGGTTTAAACCCAAATTCGCGGGAAGAGTAAGTGGCGGTTAAAAGACTGATGCATGATAATAGTCAATATTTCGGGATAAGTTCGGTGCTGTTGCCGAAAATCAACAGACACCCCACAGAGGAGTGACTGTGGGACTAAGCGTTGGAAATTTTCCTTCCTTGTCCAGATATGTTCAGAGTATACTCTGTTCATATCAGACTTGCCACAGCGTGTCACTGTGAGTAAGAACAGTGTCTATGGCTTATTGATGGATCGTGCTTCGGTCCACCGGTTACGTCTCTAGGTGCTGTTGCCGAATCAACAGAGCCATAGTAGTGTGGTTGTCTTTCAACGTGGCTACTTTGGCAAGAGATTAGATAGCTCGAGTACTCCAGCAAAGTACTTGCGCATGGACCGGTCATAGCCAATGTGCAAAAATTGCCACCTGAGTCTTCATTGAAGACAAAGGGGCGATGGTAGACCGTTCTAAAGTCTACCCTGTGGATGAAAAAGACCACCGTGCGATAAGGCCGACACGGCAGGTGCTCACTTTAAAACTCTCGACAGTCTGTGGTGAAGGATCGGGTTTGACCGACGTTCTTATTGCTGAATAAAATTGTGTCCTATATATAACATTCATGAGAGTCATCAAGGCTAGTATAAAACTTGGTTTGGCAGGTTTTTGTCCAGATACGAGTGTATTAAACACAACTTAAAAGCCCTATTCGGCGGGTTCAGTTGTATGGGGACTAGGTTAAATAATGGACCGATGTAAACCATTTGCAACAGGCTTCGTCTCTGGTACAATAGAAGATCGAGTGCAAAATTTTATTGAATTATCTTCAAAATTACGACCTGTAGTTTGATTACAAGGTTTACAAGCCCTATTCGGGGGTTCAGTTGTATGGGGGCTAGGTGAAATAATAGACCGATCTTAACCATTTTCAATAGAATTCGTCCCTGGGACAATATAAGATTTTGTACCAAATTTCATTGAATTATCTTAAAAATTGCGACCTGTAGTTTGATTACAAGGTTTACATGGACGGACGGACAGACGGACGGACGGACGGACATCGCTAAATCGACTTTCTGAGTCGATGATGATTTTAAGCCGATTGGTATACTTTAAGGTGGGTATAGGACCAATATTATTGTGCGTTACAAATGTCAGCACAAACCCAATATACCCTCCTCACTATAGTGGTGTAGGGTATAAACAGTTGAATTTCTAGAAATTATACAATTTTTAAAATTCGAAGGATTCATACATCTGTCACAGATATTCACTGCATGCTTAAAATTGGCATAATATGGCAGGATGCAAGTGTAATATTTATACCCAAACCTGGGAAACCTAGCTATGCGACACCTAAGTCCTATCGACCGATAAGTCTTACGTCCTTCCTACTTAAAACCTTGGAACGGATAGTCGATAGCATGGTTAAAAGCAGCATACCATACAAAGACCTTAAATATAAGCAGCATGCTTATGTGAAGGGACGATCCGTGGAGACCGCTTTAAATGAAGTTGTCCACTACATAGGTGAATCTTTCGTTAGCAAACTGTATACACTGGCAGTATGCATTGATATCGAAGGCGCTTTCAATAACGTACACACTGATACCCTTATCCAATACCTAGACCAGTTTTATGTTGACCGGGTGCTCCGTAACTGGATCAACTACATGCTAAGGAACAGATGGATAAGCTGCGAGATGTACGATATAACTATCAGGAAAAAGGTATTTCGCGGTATACCACAGGGTGGCATTTTGTCACCTTTACTCTGCGTTACCACGATTAATAGCCTGCTAAGGACCCTAACCGAGAAAGGACTTAAAACTGTCTGCTATGCAGACGATGTCGTAATAGTTTTAAAGGGAAAGGATCCAAATTACTTGTGTAGAAGGGCTGAGGAGGCTCTGAATACGGCCTTGAGCTGGGCTCAACCGAGAGGCCTCAATGTTAACCCGGCGAAGACGGAAATCTGTCTTTTCACGAGAAAGACAAAAATTTCTACATATACTGAACCTTGCTTCTTGGGCAAGAAGATACCGGTGACAGACAAAGTTAAGTACTTAGGTGTAATACTTGACCGGAAATTAAAATGGAGACACCACATAGAGGATAGGATCAACAAGGCACATCGGTGCTGGGCGATATGTAGGAGAACCATAGGCATGAAATGGGGTCTTAGTCCTACTATGACAAATTGGCTTTATAAAAGTGTAATTAGACCGATTCTAGCTTATGCTTCAATAATCTGGTGGACTGCTTTGAACAAAAAGTGTAATATCAAACTACTACACGGAGTTCAGCGTACATGCTGCTTGGGTATAAGTGGTGCCATGTGTACAACTTCAACCAAGGCTCTGGAAACGTTGCTAGATATTCCACCCATTGAAACATATATATGATATGAGGCGGCGCTTACAGCCGAACGGCTCTTTACTTTAGGCGAACTGGCCAAAAACGGTTATAGGACAAGTCATCAATGTATACTGGACACGTTGGAAGGTTATACACATTCATCGGACGTGCCTGATCGCATACCAGACACTGAATATGTCGGAAACTTTGAAATGTAGTAACCTGACAAACGCAAAACCATTCGACGCAAAAAAGTTGAATTAAAAATATGGATGAGAGAATCCCATAAGGCCTCTTGGAATAATGAAACGGTGGGTAGAACCACAAAGAGCAAGACGAGAAATCTTCTCAAAATGAGCAAGTCTGAGGTTAGTATGATTGTACGTATCCTCAGTGGACACACAGGATTACGAGCACATCTATACAAAATTGGACGTGCGGATTCAGACGAATGTAGAGCATGTGGAGAGGACAGTGAAACTCTGGAGCACTTTCTGTGCCATTGTCAGGCATTCGTCGATGTTAGATCCAATTACCTTGGAAGTGATTTTATTCCGGAAATAACATTCTTAGCCAACACCGATTGGAAGATTCTTAGGAATTACGTCCAGGAAACTGAGTTTCTGAACATGGAAAAATAATACATTCAGTAAAAAAAAATTTTTTCTTGAATTGGAGCGCACAACAGGCCCGATAGTGGCCTAGGTGTATTTCTTCGGATTTGATGTAGTATACATCCTCCTATCAACCTAACCTAACCATACAAACTCCAGAAATAACTGCTAATTCGTTGAGAAAAATAAAAATATACATCCTCCTATCAACCTAACCTAACCATACAAACTCTAGAAATAACTGCTAATTCGTTGAGAAAATTAAAAATATGTGCAAGTTTTAGTAATTGTTGTTTATTTTTTTTTTTAATTTCTTAACGACTTTTTTAAAACTATAAAGATTGCGAAATCTTTATAGTTTTACATTTTCCCAATCTTTTCAAAGAATTTATTAAGAAAGTCAACTAAATAGTGATGGTCAGAGAATTTTACAAAATCTTTCAATATGCTAAACAGTTGAATTTCTAGAAATTTAAAATGTTTAAAATTCAAAGGATTCATAAAAAAATCTAGATTTCACAAAATCTATAGATTTCGCCATTTTTGCGAAAACTTTATTTTTTGACATTTTTCATACTTTTTCAAAGAATTTATAAAGAAAGTCAAAAAAATAGTGAAATTTGCAACTTTTAAAAATCAAAGGTTTCATAAAAACTCTAAACAATTGACATAATTTACACTTCGTTGAGAAAATTAGAAAAATATAAAAGTTTCACAAAAACATTAATATAAGATGAAAATTAAACATATATTTAAAGTATTTCTCAAATTCTTTCAATTTAATAAACAGTCGAATTTCTTTATATTAGAAAATTGTTGAAATTCAAGGTTTTATAAAAACTTGAGAAAATTATAAAAATTTACAAGCATTACTGCTTTTTGGTATTTTTTTAAATTTTCTTATCGATTTTATTAGATTTCACAAAACCTTTAGATAAGTCAAAAATGCCAGTTTCATTTTTGCGAAATCTTTTTTTTTTGACATTTTTCCTACATTCTCAAAGAATTTATCAAGAAAGTCTACTAAATAGTGAAATTTACAAAATCTTTCAATTTACTATACTAAACAGTTAAATTTCTAGAAATTATACAATTTTTAAAATTCAAAGGATTCATACAAAATATGTGCAAGTTTTGGTGATTGCTGTTTTTTTTTTTCAATTTTCTTAACGACTTTTTTAGATTTCACAAATATTGTAAATAAGTCAAAAATGCCAGCTTTATTTTGCGACATCTTTATATTTTTACATTTTCCCAATCTTTTCAAAGAATTTATCAAGAAAGTCAACTAAATAGTGATTGTCAGTGAATTTTACAAATATGCTAAACAGTTGAATTTCTAGAAATTTAAAATGTTTAAAATTCAAAGGATTCATAAAAAATCTAGATTTCACAAAATCTGTAGATAAGTCAAAAATGCAATTTTTGCAAAATCTTTATTTTTTAACATTTTTCATACTTTCTCAAAGAATTTATAAATAAAGTCAACAAAATAGTGAAATTTGCAACTTTTAAAATTCAAAAGTTTCATAAAAACTCTAAACAATTGACATAATTTACACTTCGTTGAGAAAATTAAAAAAATGTACAAGTTTCACAAAAACTCTAATATAAGAAGAAAATTAAACATATATTTGAGGTATTTCTCAAATTCTTTCAATTTAATAAACAGTAGAATTTCCTTATATTAGAAAATTGTTGAAATTCAATGTTTCATAAAAACTTGAGAATATTAGAAAAATGTGCAAGTTTTACTGCATTTTAGTATTTTTTCAAATTTCCCTATCGATTTTATTAGATTTCACAAAAACTGTAAATAAGTTAAAAATGCCAGTTTCATTTTTGCGAAATCTTTATTTTTTGACATTTTTCCTACAATCAAGAAAGTCAACTAAATTGTGAAATTTACAAAATCTTTCAATTTACTATACAGTTGAATTTCTAGAAATTATACAATTTTTAGAATTCAAAGGATACATACAAACTCCAGAAATAAGTTTTAATTCGTTGAGAAAATTAGAAATGTGTGTAAGTTTTGGTGATTGTTGTTTATTTTATTGTCAATTTTCTTAGCGACTTTATTAGATTTCACAAAAACTGTAAACAAAGTTAAAAATGCCAGTTTCATTTTTGCGAAATCTTTATTTTTTGATATTTTTCCTATTTTCTCAAAGAATTTATCAAGAAAATGAACTAAATAGTGAAATTTGCAAAATATTTCAATTTACTATACTAAACAGTTGAATTTCTAGAAATTATACAACTTTTAAAATTCAAAGGTTTCATAAAAACTCTAAAAAAGCTGACATAATTTACACTTCGTTGAGAAAAGTTGCACAAAAACTATATCATAAGATGAAAATTAAACATATATTTGGGGGATTTCTCAAATTCCTTCAATTTAATAAACAGTTGAATTTTCTAATTTCTACAAATTAGAAAATGTTTAAAATTCAAAAGATTCAAAAAAATTCAAGATTTCACAAAAAATGTAAATAGGCTAAAAGCCAGTTTCATTTTTGCGAAATCTTTATTTTTGACATTTTTCTTACTTTTTCAAAGAATTTATCAAGAAAGTCAACTAAATAGTGAAATTCAGTGATATTTTGTAATATGTAAACACACATTTAATTTTTAATATATATTTTTTGGTTTTTGTCTCAGAACAACAAGGCATAAGTAGTTTGTTTTAACAACCGAGGAAAAGTTTAAATATATTATGAAAGAGTATTCTCAGGTAATTTAGAATTTAAGAGCAGAGAAACATTTTTAGTTCAGTTCTAGTTCATTATTAATTTCAGCTATTCTTATTTCATATTATGTATTTAAACCTAAAAACAAAATTAAAAGATAACAACCAATCCGAAAACTCCAGATTATTGAAAAATCATCCTTTAATTAAAATTGTAAACAAATTATTTGAAATTGTAAACAAGTCTAATTTAAATTTATTAAACAACTGTAATAATTTTTGAAGATCATTCATAAATATTCATCATGTTCATGTAATTGTAATTAGTATGTTTTTGGATTTTTTTTTTGGTTCTACTGAATTTTAGTTTACGATTTGGACTATGGATTTCTATGATATTTATAATTGTTGATACATTTAAATCTATTAACGGAATTTGAACTGGTCTAAGAAGCATGTTCAGTGATAGCTTAGTTCTTGGCACAGAATTAAAGTGCTACCTAATTCGTGCTACCTGCATGTATCTTCAAGCCTTTCCAATAAAATGAAGGTAAAATAGTCATCATGATTTTCAAAAAATTAAGTTTTCCCACAAATTAGACTCTTTTTCATTTTGACCACGAAGCTTACAACACCTTTATATCAATCCATAAACTAAATATATGGTAATTCAATGTGGTATTTCTGACCAAAGATAATTTCTTTTCAACAAAGGGTAATAAAATCGATTTTTTACATAAAATTCTTTATAAAATAATCAAATAATTTTCCAGATAGAAATATATTTTTCTACATTAAGGAAAAACTAAAGATAGATGAAAAAGGTTACATATTTTTTTTTATTTAAAGTCTCTTTTTATAAATTATAGAAATAACTTTTAATTGGTTGAGAAAATTTTAAAATGGACAAGTTTTGGTGATTGTTGTTTATTTTTTTTTTTTAATTTTATTAACGTATTTATTAGACTTCACAAAAAATGTAGATAAGTTAAAAATACCAGTTTTTTTTGGCGAAAGCTTTATTTGTTTACATTTTCCCAATCTTTACAAAGAATTTATAGAGAAAGTCAACTAAATAGTGTGGTCAGTGAATTTTACAAAATCTTTTAATATGCTAAATAATTGAATTTCTAGAAATTTAACCATTTTTAAAATTCAAACGATTTATAAAAAATGTAGATTTCACAAAATCTGTAGATAAGTCAAAAATGCCAGTTTCATTTTTTCGAAATCTTTATTTTTTTACATTTTTCCTATTTTCTCAAAGAATTTTATAAAGAAAGTCAACTAAATAGTGAAATTTGCAAAATATTTCAATTTACTATACTAAAAAGTTGAATTTCTAGAAATTACACAACTTTTAAAATTCAAAGGTTTCATAATTTTCTCACTTCGTTGAGAAAATTAGAAAAATGTAGAAGTTTCACAAAACTCTAGTATAAGGTGAAAATTAAACATCTATATGATGGATTTCTCAAATTCTTTCAATTTAATAAGCAGTTGAATTTCTTTATATTAGAAAATTGTTGAAATTCAAGGTTTCATGAAAACTTGAGAATATTATAAAAATGTGTATTACTGCTTTTTGGTATTTTTTTTAAATTTTCTTATCGATTTTATTAGATTTCGCAAAACCTGTAGATAAGTCAAAAATGCCAGTTTCATTTTTGCGAAATCTTTTTTTTGACATTTTTCCTACAATCTCTAAGAATTTATTAAGAAAGTTAACTAAATAGTGAAATTTACAAAATCTTTCAATTTACTAAACTAAACAGTTGAATTTCTAGAAATTATACAATTTTTAGAATTCAAAGAATACATACAAACTCTAGAAATAACTTTTAATTCGTTGAGAAAATTAGAAATGTGTGTCAGTTTTGGTGATTGTTGTTTATTTTATTGTCAATTTTCTTAGCGACTTTATTAGATTTCACAAAAACTGTAGATAAGTCAAAAATGCTAGCTTTATTTTGCGAAATCTTTATTTTTTGCATTTTCCCAATCTTTTCAAAGAATTTATCAGGAAAGGCAACTAAATAGTGATGGCCAGTAAATTTTACAATATCTTTCTAATTACTAAACAGTTGAATTTCTAGAAATTAGAAAAATGTTTCTCAAATTCTTTCAATTTAATAAAGAGTTGAATTTCTTTATATTAGATATTGAAATTCAAGGTTTCATAAAAACTTGAGAAAATTAGAAAAATTCAAGTTTTACTGCATTTTAGTATTTTTTTTTTTTCAAATTTCCTTATCGATTTTATTAGATTTCACAAAAACTGTAGATAAGTCAAAAATGCCAGTTTTATTTTGCGAAATCTTTATTTTTGACATTTTTCTTACTTTCTCAAAGAATTTATCAAGAAAGTCAACTAAATAGTAAAATTCAGTGATATTTTGTAATATGTAAACACACATTTAATTTTTAATATATATTTTTTGGTTTTTGTCTCAGAACAACAATGCATAAGTAGTTTGTTTTAACAACCGAGGAAAAGTTTAAAGATATTATGAAAGAGTATTCTCAGGTAATTTAGAATTTAATAGTAGAGAAACATTTATAGTTCAGTTCTAGTTCATTATTAATTTCAGCTATTCTTATTTCATATTATGTATTTAAACCTAAAAACAAAATTAAATGATAACAACCAATCCGAAAACTCCAGATTGTTGAAAATGCATCCTTTAATCAAAATTGTAAACAAATTATTTGAAATTGTAAACAAGGCTAATTTAAATTTATTAAACAACTGTAATAATTTTTGAAGATCATTCATAAATATTCATCATGTTCATGGCAATTGTAATTAGTATGTTTTTGGATTTTTTTTTTTTGGTTCTACTGAATTTTAGTTTACGATTTGGACTATGGATTTCTATGATATTTATAATTGTTGATACATTTAAATCTATTAACGGAATTTGAACTGGTCTAAGAAGCATGTTCAGTGATAGCTTAGTTCTTGGCACAGAATTAAAGTGCTACCTAATTCGTGCTACCTGCATGTATCTTCAAGCCTTTCCAATAAAATGAAGGTAAAATAGTCATCATGATTTTCAAAAAATTAAGTTTTCCCACAAATTAGACTCTTTTTCATTTTGACCACGAAGCTTACAACACCTTTATATCAATCCATAAACTAAATATATGGTAATTCAATGTGGTATTTCTGACCAAAGATAATTTCTTTTCAACAAAGGGTAATAAAATCGATTTTTTACATAAAATTCTTTATAAAATAATCAAATAATTTTCCAGATAGAAATATATTTTTCTACATTAAGGAAAAACTAGTTGAAATCTGCAATTACGAAAAGGAATAAATTGATTTTCTCTTTGGTAAAGATAGATGAAAAAGGTTACATATTTTTTTATTATTTAAAGTCTCTTTTTATAAATTATAGAAATAACTTTTAATTGGTTGAGGAAATTTTAAAATGGACAAGTTTTGGTGATTGTTGTTTATTTTTTTTTTTAATTTTATTAACGTATTTATTAGACTTCACAAAAAATGTAGATAAGTTAAAAATACCATTTTTTTTTGCGAAAGCTTTATTTGTTTACATTTTCCCAATCTTTTCAAAGAATTTATAGAGAAAGTCAACTAAATAGTGTGGTCAGTGAATTTTACAAAATCTTTTAATATGCTAAATAATTGAATTTCTAGAAATTTAACCATTTTTAAAATTCAAACGATTTATAAAAAATGTAGATTTCACAAAATCTGTAGATAAGTCAAAAATGCCAGTTTCATTTTTTCGAAATCTTTATTTTTTTACATTTTTCCTATTTTCTCAAAGAATTTTATAAAGAAAGTCAACTAAATAGTGAAATTTGAAAAATATTTCAATTTACTATACTAAACAGTTGAATTTCTAGAAATTACACAACTTTTAAAATTCAAAGGTTTCATAATTTTCTCACTTCGTTGAGAAAATTAGAAAAATGTAGAAGTTTCACAAAACTCTAGTATAAGGTGAAAATTAAACATCTATATGATGGATTTCTCAAATTCTTTCAATTTAATAAGCAGTTGAATTTCTTTATATTAGAAAATTGTTGAAATTCAAGGTTTCATGGAAACTTGAGAATATTATAAAAATGTGTATTACTGCTTTTTGGTATTTTTTTTAAATTTTCTTATCGATTTTATTAGATTTCACAAAACCTGTAGATAAGTCAAAAATGCCAGTTTCATTTTTGCGAAATCTTTTTTTTGACATTTTTCCTACAATCTCAAAGAATTTATCAAGAAAGTTAACTAAATAGTGAAATTTACAAAATCTTTTAATTTACTAAACTAAACAGTTGAATTTCTAGAAATTATACAATTTTTAGAATTCAAAGGATACATACAAACTCTAGAAATAACTTTTAATTCGTTGAGAAAATTAGAAATGTGTGTCAGTTTTGGTGATTGTTGTTTATTTTATTGTCAATTTTCTTAGCGACTTTATTAGATTTCACAAAAACTGTAGATAAGTCAAAATGCCAGCTTTATTTTGCGAAATCTTTATTTTTTACATTTTCCCAATCTTTTCAAAGAATTTATCAGGAAAGGCAACTAACTAGTGATGGCCAGTGAATTTTACAATATCTTTCTAATTACTAAACAGTTGAATATCTAGAAATTAGAAAAATGTTTCTCAAATTCTTTCAATTTAATAAAGAGTTGAATTTCTTTATATTTGAAATTGAAATTCAAGGTTTCATAAAAACTAGAGAAAATTAGAAAAATTCAAGTTTTACTGCATTTTAGTATTTTTTTCAAATTTCCTTATCGATTTTATTAGATTTCACAAAAACTGTAGATAAGTCAAAAATGCCAGTTTTATTTTTGCGAAATCTTTATTTTTGACATTTTTCTTACTTTCTCAAAGAATTTATCAAGAAAGTCAACTAAATAGTGAAATTCAGTGATATTTTGTAATATGTAAACACACATTTAATTTTTAATATATATTTTTTGGTTTTTGTCTCAGAACAACAATGCATAAGTAGTTTGTTTTAACAACCGAGGAAAAGTTTAAAGATATTATGAAAGAGTATTCTCAGGTAATTTAGAATTTAATAGTAGAGAAACATTTATAGTTCAGTTCTAGTTCATTATTAATTTCAGCTATTTTATTTCATATTATGTATTTAAACCTAAAAACAAAATTAAATGATAACAACCAATCCGAAAACTCCAGATTGTTGAAAATGCATCCTTTAATCAAAATTGTAAACAAATTATTTGAAATTGTAAACAAGGCTAATTTAAATTTATTAAACAACTGTAATAATTTTTGAAGATCATTCATAAATATTCATCATGTTCATGGCAATTGTAATTAGTATGTTTTTGGATTTTTTTTTTTTGGTTCTACTGAATTTTAGTTTACGATTTGGACTATGGATTTCTATGATATTTATAATTGTTGATACATTTAAATCTATTAACGGAATTTGAACTGGTCTAAGAAGCATGTTCAGTGATAGCTTAGTTCTTGGCACAGAATTAAAGTGCTACCTAATTCGTGCTACCTGCATGTATCTTCAAGCATTTCCAATAAAATGAAGGTAAAATAGTCATCATGATTTTCAAAAAATTAAGTTTTCCCACAAATTAGACTCCATCATTCTTTTTCATTTTGACCACGAAGCTTACAACACCTTTATATCAATCCATAAACTAAATATATGGTAATTCAATGTGGTATTTCTGACCAAAGATAATTTCTTTTCAACAAAGGGTAATAAAATCGATTTTTTACATAAAATTCTTTATAAAATAATCAAATAGTTTTCCAGATAGAAATATATTTTTCTACATTAAGGAAAAACTAGTTGAAATCTGCAATTACGAAAAGGAATAAATTGATTTTCTCTTTGGTAAAGATAGATGAAAAAGGTTACATATTTTTTTATTATTTAAAGTCTTTTTTATAAATTGTAGAAATAACTTTTAATTGGTTGAGGAAATTTTAAAATGGGCAAGTTTTGGTGATTGTTGTTTATTTTTTTTAATTTTATTAACGTATTTATTAGACTTCACAAAAAATGTAGATAAGTTAAAAATACCAGTTTTTTTTTTGCGAAAGCTTTATTTGTTTACATTTTCCCAATCTTTTCAAAGAATTTATAGAGAAAGTCAACTAAATAGTGTGGTCAGTGAATTTTACAAAATCATTTAATATGCTAAATAATTGAATTTCTAGAAATTTAACCATTTTTACAATTCAAACGATTTATAAAAAATGTAGATTTCACAAAATCTGTAGATAAGTCAAAAATGCCAGTTTCATTTTTTCGAAATCTTTATTATTTCCTATTTTCTCAAAGAATTTTATAAAGAAAGTCAACTAAATAGTGAAATTTGCAAAATATTTCAATTTACTATACTAAACAGTTGAATTTCTAGAAATTACACAACTTTTAAAATTCAAAGGTTTCATAATTTTCTCACTTCGTTGAGAAAATTAGAAAATGTAGAAGTTTCACAAAACTCTAGTATAAGGTGAAAATTAAACATCTATATGATGGATTTCTCAAATTCTTTCAATTTAATAAGCAGTTGAATTTCTTTATATTAGAAAATTGTTGAAATTCAAGGTTTCATGAAAACTTAAGAATATTATAAAAATGTGTATTACTGCTTTTTGGTATTTTTTTAAATTTTCTTATTCAGCCTTTGAGCCTCACATACTCTGTCTGAATTAAGGGAGGAAAATGTGGACCCGTTTATAAATAAAACTGTTTTTTATTAGTTTTGAGTAATCTATTTCAATATTCTACCCGAAATTGTACAAAATTTGTAAAAAAATCGAATTTATTTAAGTAAACTCTGTGCCATGTCACTGAGGGATTCATATGCGGTTACATGATCGTACATTAAATGCTTAAAAAACATGGAGGTCAATCAATTAAGGTTGTGTTCAAGATTCTTGGTGAGTCGAGAGAGTCCTGATGTTGAAAAGCAAATAAAATTGGATATTTTTACTTTCTGGAACATTTTTGGCCAACAAAATGAACCAAACCTTTGGCAAAGTTGATCTAAGAGTAGTTATCGAGTAATGGGACCCAAATTCTTTGATTGTCTATCAAAATCTCCCGACTCAAGTCCTTTAGAGATGCTGTTCGGCATTCTAAAGCGCTGTGTCGAAACTCGCAGTTTTAGAAAACATTGCAGCTTTCGAATGGCTTAAAATCCGCTTGGGATTAATTACGAACTACACTAGTAACTAATCTATTCCATAAGGGTGTTTGGAACTCAAAAGGACCAAAGATTTTCATAAGAAGATCAAAAAGTTGCTTAAGTTTCGAACAGCTATTTAAGGAGTTAATTCAGTTATTATTATTTTCTTGTAACTCACAGCGAAATGGAATTAAACTTTTGTTGTTAGCATAATGTAGACACATAATTTTATTATTAAAAATTATATAATTTTGAATAAATCAATTAAAATAAAAATTATAGCACTTTGTATACAATGCCAAAAAAGGTGCTTGGGTTTCGAACAATACTGTATATGCGCTTAATACTAGCAATACGTTGTTGTTGTTCTTAACAGTATACAAGCAAGAGTAAAACAACAACACTTTCGTATTCATTGCTGGTAAACATTGACGAGACGTAGATTTTGTTTTTGTTTATTGTAAAAAAATTGTTTTAAAAGCACTTTAAACCTAAAAACAAAATTAAATGATAACAACCAATCCGAAAACTCCAGATTATTGAAAATGCATCCTTTAATTAAAATTGTAAACAAATTATTTGAAATTGTAAACAAGGCTAATTTAAATTTATTAACAACTGTAATAATTTTTGAAGAGCATTCACAAATATTCATCATGTTCATGGCAATTAGTATGTTTTTGGATTTTTTATTTTGGTTCTACTGAATTTTAGTTTACGATTTGGACTATGGATTTCTAAGATATTTATAATTGTTGATACATTTAAATCTATTATCGGAATTTGAACTGGTCTAAGAAGCATGTTCAGTGATAGCTTAGTTCTTCGCACAGAATTAAAGTGCTACTTAATTCGTGCTACCTGCATGTATCTTCAAACATTTCCAATAAAAAGGAGGTAAAATAGTCATCATGATTTTCAAAAAATTAAGTTTTCCAACAAATTAGACTCCATCATTGCAATACCAAAGCTCATGTAATTACTTTTCGTTATTTTCAGATCGAAACTGTTTTTTTTTTTTTTGAAAAATATATAATATAATTTCTTTATTATATATTTATCTTGTTACAATTTCAATTTAAAAAAAACACATTGTTCAAAATTTCTAATTGTTTAAAAAATTGTTATTTGTTAAAATTTCAAATTGTTAAAATTTAAATTTGTTTAAATTTTACTTGATGTAATTTTTTTTCTAAATTCAAAATTTCTGATAATTGAAAATTTGTTATAAATTAATTTTGTTAAAATTTTAATTTTCTTTTAAATTTTTTCTGTTAAAATTTAAAATTGTTAAAATTTTCATTTACTAAAATTTTAAATTTTTTAAAATTTTCACTTGTTTACCTTTAGTATCAAATTCTTGAAATTTTTAATGTGTAGTTCATTTGTAAATAAATAATGCTATTGCATGCAATTTTATAAATTAATTTTAAAAACTAAAAAATTATATATTTAAAAAAAACAACAATTTTGATTTGTTTAATTTTTCATTAAATTCATTTTCTTATTTAACATATTTTTTAACTAAAAGTTAACTAAAAATGATCAACCAATAAATTTCAATCAATAGCATAAACAAAATAATAAACATTAATTCTTATTATTATACTTTCATTTAAAATCAAAACAATATTTTGAATTTGTTTAAAATTTGAGTTTTTCTATTACTTTTTAACTAATTGTTAGAATTTAAGTATTTTGTTGAAAATTTCTTATAAATTTGTTAAAATGTGGAAAATTTGAATATATATTTTTTTAATAAACTTATAATAATATTGAAGTAGAAATTTTGCGACTTATCCTTTGGGGTTGAAGAAAATTTAATCAGGCTTTCGGGTTCTTCTTATAAATTAGTATCGTGTTTATAAGAACAATGGTTTGGGAGGGTTTTGAACACTGGGTAATCCAACATAGCCCAACAAGTTTCATTCGACATTGAATACTTAGTATCCAATAATTTTCCATAATCAATAGTAAAGTTTGTTTGTAATTCATTTTTCTGGGGAATCAATAGTTAATTAATTGTATATATATCCATATTTGTTAGCATCACTCTAAATCTGGGACTCTTTAATAAAATAGTAAATAATGGTGTTTTGATTGACAGGAGTTAAGAACCTTCCCACACCACTGAAGCTAGCTGCTATGACGGGTCCCACCGACTCTCTGTCTCTCAATATTCTAATGTTAGAAAGAAGGAAATTTTGCATGAAGTGTATATCTTTAATAAAATCAAAAATTATTCAATAGCGCAGAAGTTTTCTTTTTGTAGAAATCATTTTAAGTAGATTTGATTTTTATACCATTCACCTTCGTGAGAAGGGTATATATAAGTTTGTCATTCCGTTTGTAATTTCTATAATATAATTTTCCGTCATTCCGTTTGTAATTTCTATAATATAATTTTCCGACCTTATAAAGTATATATATTCTGGATCCTTATAGATAGCGGAGTCGATTAAGCCATGTCCGTCTGTCTGTTTAAATCAGTTTTTAGAGGACCCCAGATATCGGCGAGATCCGAATCTTCAATAATTCTATTAGACATGCTTTCGAGAAGATCGCTATTTAAAATCAGCAAAATCGGTCGGTAAATAACGGATATATGAGCAAAAATCCGAGACAACCTCTGAAAATTTCATCAAAAAATTGTTATAAAAGCAACAACAACACTGTATATAGAAAAAGATGTACACGTGTGTGTGGAGATGTATTTGGTTTTATTCAGCTGTGTATTTTTTTGTATGTTTTGAATCCAAACATACAAAATATACACAGCAAAAAAATATGATTTGCATTTTTTGTTAAAATAAAATAATAATTTTTAATGAATAGAAAATAGTATTTAAAACGTTTTCAATTATATGAGAGTAGATTGTTAGTTATTGTACAATAATTTTATATGCGAATAATGTAAGTTTGAAATTTAAAACTAACACAAATTTTTTCCAAGTCCTTTTTAAAGCAATGAATACGAAAGTGTTGTTGTTTTACTCTTAAATAATGCTATTGCATGCAATTTTATAAATTAATTTAAAAACTAAAAAAAATATATATTTAAAAAAAAAAACAACAGTTTTGATTTGTTAAATTTTTCATTAATTTCATTTTCTTATTTAACATATTTTTATAACTAATAATTAACTAAAAATGATCAACCAATAAATTTCAATCAATAACATAAAAAAAAAAATAATAAAAATAACATAAAAAAAAAAAATCATTATTGTGAAAAGTGAAATGATAAATATAATCTAGATCGCGTTTACCAAAATTTCGGTTTCTAATTCATTAAAAAACAAAATCGTGTGTAATAAAAAAAAAAAAAACGTTTATGGGTGCAAATTAGTAATAAAAACATTAATTCTTATTATTATATTTTCATTTAAAATCAAAATAATATTTTGAATTTGTTTAAAATTTGAGTTTTTCCATTACTCTTTAACTAATTGTTAGAATTTAAGTATTTTGTTGAAAATTTCTTATAAATTTGTTAAAATGTGAAAATTTGAATATATATTTTTTTAATAAACTTATAATAATGTTGGAGTAGAAATTTTGCGACTTATCCTTTGGGGTTGAAGAAAATTTAATCAGGTTTTCGGGTTCTTCTTATAAATTATTATCGTGTTTAGAAGAACAATGGTTTGGGAGGGTTTTGAACACGGGGTAATCCACCATAGCCCAACAAGTTTATTTCGACATTGAATACTTAGTATCCAATAATTTTCATAATCAATAGTAAGGTTTGTTTGTAATTCATTTTTCTGGGGAATCAATAGTTAATTAATTGGATATATATCCATATTTGTTAGCATCACTCTAAATCCGGGACTCTTTAATAAAATAGTAAATAATGGTGTTTTGATTGACAGGAGTCAAGAACCTCCCCACACCACTGAAGCTAGCGGCTAAGACGGGTCCCACCGACTCTCTGTCTCTCAATATTCTAATGTTAGAAAGAAGGAAATTTTGCATGTAGTGTATATCTTTAATAAAATCAAAAATTATTCAATAGCGCAGAAGTTTTCTTTTCGTAGGAATCGTTTTAAGTAGATTTGATGTTGGTATCCTTTTATCCTTTATTTTTTTTTATTTTACTGTATTTAATTCCTTCTTCGGACATTTTGATGAAAAGTTTAAAATCCTCTTATACACAATATTTACATAAATGGCGCCCAACGTGGGGCCTGAAGTTTTCGAAAGATTTTGTATTTAACCATATATTATTCTCGCGAGATTTCAGGTCCAATCTAAGGGGTTAAAATTTGGAAAAATATTTTTCAATAATATTTCTTTCATGGCTCCTGTGTAGCAGTTTAATCTGTTTTCACGAAAAATTTTCTGTTAATTGGTTTTCACAACATTTAATGAATTTATAAGTGAATGTTTTTGTTTAGACATGTAGCTCGTAATAAATATTAAATCCAATCTGGAATTCGACTATTTGTCGTTAAATTGGTACGAATAGATTCGACTGCTTGGCAATTTAGTATTCCTTTTCGAATTCGTGTTTTAAAAGTAATTTTACTTTAAAATTCAGAGGATTTTCGATTCTGGTTTTAATGTTATAAGAGAATTAAACGTATTTTTCCTGGAATATTGAACATTTGTTTTAATTTACGAATTTCAATCCGTTTAAATACATTTAATTCAAATATAACATTACTTGCAAAATCGATAGTCCAAACAATAGCCCAAACTTTATTTATTTTACTAATTCGTGTCGAATTTAACTCTATTATATTTCTAAATATATATAATGGAAATTTGTCTGTAAATTTTTCTTCCAACCCCTAATAAAGGATAGTCTTTAACAATATTTCTTGTATTTAAAAATTTTTTTTACTGAGAATTTATTTTCAGTACGATTACATTGAATATCGTTTATGCGTTTATATTTTTCGAATAGAAAACTATTTCTTTATATATTTCATTAATTGAGTTTGATTATCAGTGAAATAGAGAACATTTTTTTAATAATTTAGAAATAATATACAAATTCATTCTGAATTTCATTTTTTTTTGTTTTCAATTCTACATAATTTTTTTTGTTGGTTGCTCAAAAAAGTTAATAAATATTCCCTTTTTGATTAGAGTGAGATATTGTATAGTTTTTAGATCGTGTTTGCTAATTAACTTTTCATGATGGCAGTTCAACGTAGTACTGAAGATATACCGGCAGTTACGGCAAATACTTTAGGACCAGCATGTTCGTTGTGTGAACGAGATATGCAAAATAACCTGGATTGCGTATCGACTAGTTGCAAACATATTTTTCACAAAGATTGCATAACAAATTGGTTACTTAACTCACAGGAGTGTCCGAATTGTAAAAAATTATGTCATTCGAAAGATTTGTCTTCTATAGTTTCTAAGCCAGTTACCCAAATCTCAAATTTTCGCGGTAGAGGGCGTGGGTCGGCTACAAAAAAATATAATACTAGAAGTACTAGGGTACAGGAAGCTAGTTTAGATTTTCCTCCAGCTACTCAACCCGAAAATGGGGAAAATGCTACAGGACCAGTCAATTCACAAGACCTTAATATTTCAGATAACAGACAGGATTATTCACAAAATTTACATAATTCTACTCGAAATACTTTAAATAACTCGAACAGAGGTCGTCGAAATAATCGTAGTTTGAATCGTATGTCTCAGATGGTCGAAAACACTGTGCAGCGTGTATTAATGAATATGAACATTAGTCCTGTGCAACCTCCCATGAACAAAACGAGCCACTAAATGATTCGGTGGATAACTATCCTATTCAAAACATTCTTCAAAATCGTAGTAATATTAATAGAATTGTATCTTATAGTAGTAATCTTAATCCAGATAGGATAACATCTATGATCCAGAGTTGGAATGTGAAATTTGATGGATCATCGAAGGGTCTAAGGTGCATGAAATTTTTGTATAGAATCCATGTTTTGACAGTTGAAAATTTTAATGGTAATTTCGATGATACTGTGTGTAAGAATTTACATGTGTTGTTAACAGGGAAAGCCAAAGATTGGTTTCGGCGTTACCATAAAATGGTTAACAGGATTCAATGGGATTCATTTAGTTCAGCTTTGAAGAAACAAAACCAAGATTTTAGAACAATTTTCGATATTAGGGAAGAGTTACACAATAGTAAACAAAAGACATCCGAGTCCTTCGAGGTATTTTACGATGCGATAACGGAGATTGTAGACAAGTTGACGGTTCCATTAGAAGATGAGGAATTAATAGAAATTATTATAAGGAATTTGAAACCTGAAATACGTCACGAATTATTGTATGTAAAGGTTCGTTCAATCGGTCATCTAAAAGAACTTTGCCAGAAACGCGATTTACTTTTTAGTGAAGAAAGTTTTCGACGTAGTCATTTCAATCGAAATCCGGGTAATTTCGTTCAACAAAGACGTGTTGCTGCTATGGAATCACAACCTATTGTAGAGGAAAATCTAGTTTTTAATGACAAAGTAAATGATGAAATACCAGATTTTGAGATAAATGCTATATCTAACCCGGATAAAGTCATCAAATGCTGGAACTGTGGGGAAGAGGGCCACTTTTGGGACATGTGCCTAAAAGAACGTACGATTTTCTGCTATGGATGTGGTCTTCGAAATGTTTACAAACCACAATGTGTAAAATGTTTAAATAATGCAAAAAACTCAAAAAACTATCAGCACAACAACAACTACGTAAAGCCGAAATAGATTCAAAAAGTCAGATTGAATTGGATAATAACTTAGGAGTAGAGGAAAATAAAGTTAGTATTTTAAGGAATAATAATGATAGTAAGGTAAATAATAATGAATTTGTTAGTAAAGATAAGAATTTATATAATATACGTCCTTTACATGAAAAATTAAAGGAGTATATTAAAGCTAGATATCGAATTTTTAATGATGTTAAATTAGATAATAAGATTGTTAGAAAATATAAGCGTTCTACAGTGCGAATGAGGAATTTTTACCGGAGGATAAAAAACTCTCAACGACTTGTTGTATCTTCAATTGTAGATTCGGGGAAAGATGGTCGCTTATATGCGGAAGTAAGTTTCTTAGATCATGTCGAATTAGGTTTATTAGATACAGGCGCGAATATCAGTTGTGTAGGAAAAAACTTAGCAACAAAAGATTTTTCTAAATATCATGGCTTTAAAAGAATAAAATCAACAGTTAGAACAGCAGATGGACAAGCTCATGAGGTTACAGGATTGATTAATGTTGAAATGCGTTATAAGAATATTTCGGAAAAGA
>NC_060951.1:26260046-26284718 GCF_022045245.1 Lucilia cuprina
TATCTTTAATAAAATCAAAAATTATTCAATAGCGCAGAAGTTTTCTTTTCGTAGGAATCGTTTTAAGTAGATTTGATGTTGGTATCCTTTTATCCTTTATTTTTTTTTTATTTTACTGTATTTAATTCCTTCTTCGGACATTTTGATGAAAAGTTTAAAATCCTCTTATACACAATATTTACAAAATCTTTTGCATCATTTGACATGTTGGATTTAAGGATAAAAAATCACCAAAAGAAAACAACTGCAGAGTTAATATATTATGTGAACTTTAACAGAAATGCTGTTGTAGCCTATAAAGGACCAGTTAAGGGTATAGGTGAAGTTACCACGAATTACTAGGTATCTATAGAATTTTTGTCTGTTACTTATGTACAAAAATATATGAAAATATATAGACAACCAAGCATTTAGAAAACCATATATAACAAGTTCTTAAAATGTGTGTTAAAATATTTACATATACATACGTATGCAAGTGCTCCTTATAACCCATCCATTGATTTATTCACACAACATACATTTACATAATGTAAAAAAAAAATACCTTTAACTCTTTTGTATCATACAGTTTCACTCCTTATACTTACGTTGAAAATACCAACATTAATGTTAGGTTTTATATCATTCAAAATTTAAAAAAAAAAATAAAATTATTCTCAAGAGCATACGGTATAAATCTATTTTATTGCAAATTGCTAAGAAATATTTGTTTGTTAAAGAGATAAATTTGAGTTAGAATTCCAACTTGCATAAGAAAATGTGAATACAAATTTAGATAACACTTTTCAATTGAACAATAATTCTAATATAAGCAGACAGTTTGGGATTATGGGAAAACGACGACTGAATGTTTTTTTGCTATTTTACTATTTCTTAAATAAAAAGCTTTATATGAATTAAGAAATAAAATTAGATTTAAATAATATCGAATATTATGAGTATTTTTCCACGTTTTTCATGTCTGTAGTAAAACAGGCAGACATATTTGTAAGGGGTATAACTCTAAAGGGGGATTATATTTGTGAGTTTATCACTATAAGTAAAATTTTAAAATTAGCTTCAGAAAATGTTTAAAAGTCTAAAATTAGTATTTTGGAATGGAACTTTTAAGGTCAATGAATAACATTCATATAAGCACACCACTAAGTGATAAAAAAGGACCGTGACATCCAGTTTTGGCCAAAGTCTTATATTTTTTATTGACCGAAATATTTGGGGCATCGGTGTCACGTTGGCAAGAAAACTAAAATTTCTCAAGGTCTTAGCATACCGTTCAAAATAATGATTTAATCATTTTTATTAACGACACCTGTGCGTATACGTTTTAATGATTTATTAATATTACACATATTAAGTATACGCCTAATATAGAGACAAAAGAAATATGTTCAGGGATTAGTGAAACTTATGCTAAAAGTTTTTCGTCATTTGCCTGTGTTGTATTTATACCTTTAAAGTGTATAAAATGTATACTATACATAAGTAATGTTAGTTTTGTGACCCCTTAAATATATATATTTTAGATCCTTATTAATAGCGGAGTTGTTCAGTCCATCGATCTGTATGTTTGTTTAAATGTATTTTTAGAAGACCTTCTACATTCGAGATCAAAATCTTCAAATATTAGATATGCTTTAAAAATTTCTTCTACGAGGAATAAATAAAGCACAAAAAACAACAACAATGAGATAAAACAGTTCTATTTGGTTAATCAATATCCTAAAATATATCTTATTATCTTTGTAAGTTTGTTTATATGTTTGTGAGTCAATCACGTCTAAACGGATGAACCAATATTCTTAAAATTTGTTACATAGAAATATATATGTCTGGAAGCCTTTATAACTTTCCAAAAATTGGACTAGAATGGGTAAAAAAATAAGTGAAAACGACGAAAAACGGGAAAAATTGGTACTTTTGTACATAAAAACTTATTTTTGGCTAAATTAATGCGAAAATATTTTCGATTTAGCATTTTAAAATGTCAGAAATATGTATTTGCAAAGTTGCGTCGCGAAAGTTAGAACAAAACTGATATTGAAAAAAGGGCGAAAAACTGGGAAAATTGGAATTTTGTATTTTCGATTTAGTTCTCTAAAAGCCGTTAGATCTCACAACTTTGTCAGTAAAATGTTTAGAAAACATCTAACAATCATCTGAACTTTTTTTTTATACCCACCATCAAAAAAGATGGGGGTATATTGATTTTGTCATTCCGTGTGTAACACATCGAAATATTGGTTTAAGACCCCATAAAGTATATAAATTCTGGGACCTCGTAAGATTCTAAGACGATCTAGCCATGTCCGTCCGTCTGTCCGTCTGTCCGTCTGTCCGTCTGTCCGTCTGTCTGTTGTTGGCACGATAGCGTCCCAAAATAAGAGTTATTAAGATGAAATTTTCCCAAAATATATTTTATTGATCACATAGCCCCCACACAAATGTACCCACCGGAATATTGTATAAATATCTTCAAATATTCACAAATTCGTTGTTTATGAAGCAAATACCACAGAATTTCGCATAGATCAGTTTTAAAAATAATTCTGCATTATGGCGGACATATGACCATAATTGGCCCTACCCCCCATATAACGCTCATTACTGGCTTAAAATACGACTAATGCGATGAAATTTAACAGAAGTAAGTTTTATACTAGCCAAAATCTCTTTACCAAATTTCCCAAGTTTTATACTAGGCAATATCTCTCTACCAAATTTTACGTGGATCGGTCCATAGTTGACCCTACCCCCCATAAGAAGTCCCCCCATAAAATTTCATTAATGCTCATTACTGGTTTAAAAATAGGATTATAGCAATGAAATTACACAGAAGTAAGATTTATACAAGTCAAAATTTACCAAATTTTATGTGGATCGGTTCACAATTGACTCTTTCCCCCATATAAGGCCCCCATTAGGAAACGACTTTAACGTTAATTATGGGCATAAAAATATGAATATAGTGAAGAAATTTGACATAAGTATGTATCTTAGAAACCAAAACCTTTCCACCAAATTTTATGTGGGTCGGTCTATATTGACCCCACCCCACATATAAGGTCCCCTCCATAAAAATACTTTGACGCTCATTACTACCTTAAAAATATGAGTATAGCGATGAAATTTCACAGAAGTAAGTTTTTCACAAGCTAAAATCTCTTTACCAAATTTCATGTGGAACAGGCCTTAATTGACCCTACCCCCAACATAAGGTCGCTAAGGCTTAAAAATACGAGTATAGTAATAAAATTCGACTAAATTAAGTTCCTTGCTAGTCAAAAACTCTTAACTTAATTGTATATGGATCGGGCCTTAATTGACCTACCCCCATATAATGTCCCCATCAAATAATTAATTATTTTGCTAAAAAACGAGTAAGGCGATGAAATTCTATATAAACATGACCTGTAGGAATCAAAATCGTTCTACAAAATTTTACGGAGATCGGTCTATAATTGACGCTACCCTCATATAAGGCCCCTTTAGAAAATGACTTTAATGCTTAGTACTGGCTTAAAAATACTAGTAGATTTTTGAAATTCGACATAAACTAGTTTCGTGTAACCTAATATCTCTACTATAGGAACCGAAATCTCTCTATCAATTTTTATGAGGATCAGTCTATAATAACACCACCCCATATAAATTTCGCCCAGGAAATGACATGAAAAATACAAATACCGCAATGCAATTCGACATAAAACACTTTTGATTTAAAATCTCTCTACCATATTTTATGACTTTAATGCTCATTAATGGCTTCAAAATATAAATAGATCGATGAAATTTTAAACAAATAAGGAACTGAAATCTTTCTACAGACTTTTATGAGAATTGGTCCATATATATGTATATGTTTAAATAACCCTACTCCCTATAATGGACCTCTTTCAAATGTTACCCTGATGTTTTCATTAATATCGATATATAATAAAATATTCAAAATATCATAGTTCATTTATATGGCAGTGATTTGATGGTGGGTATAAAAGATTCGGCATAGCCGAATATAACACTCTTACTTGTTTTCATTTTAGTTGTCAATTTAGTTTCCAGTTTAATTACCTTTCATTGATTCTTTATTGAAAGCTAGCAGTGTAAAGGCTGATTTTATATACACAACTGATAACATACTTGTAGGTTCTTTGATGCGTCCCTGGAATGGTGATTCATTTACCTTTTCTAACAGAGATCGTGTTTTGTACATTACACCGTGCTGTTCTTAATTTTTCTTAAATGTACATCCTTAGGTGTGCATTTAATGCTTGATTGGGTTCTGTTTAGCAAGAGTTTTTGCTAAATTAAATGGACCGATTATTAAAAAAAAAACACTAAATAGCCGATGCGAAAAAAATATAAAATTGGTGTTTAAAAAACAAGTGTTTTATTAATTTTAAAAACGGCAATTATTTTCTATATAGTATAACAGTTTTTTCTAAAATTAGCCAAGCCTTATAAAGGGCAAGGGTGTAAACTACTATTTTTTACAAAAAGTTTAAGGGTTTGCAGTTCAATTCAATTTTTTTTATATAATTATTTTAAATTGATTTCAGAATTCATTTTTATAAATTATTAAAATGGCCAAACATGCCGGGCCCATTAAAGGACCAAGCGCTAGCTTGCGGACGGCCACGAATTTTAAAAGTTACATTCATTTGTCGCAAAAATCTACGCCACATATCTTAAATGGTCGCAAAGCTCTCACCCTATCAGCAGGCAAATTTCCCATTATTTGGTTCATTAGCTTTGGTTTATACATAAAGCAATGAATACATTTGCGAACAATTCGACTGCATTCTTCTTTGGCATTAATTAGCCAGACTTTGTCTCGAAGAAGAGCTACTAACGCTTTAGCTCCTGCATGGCAGTTTTCGAAGTGCAAATGACGTAAGTAAATAGTCATAAAGTGACATTTTTTAGGCATCAATAAGGGAAATTTCGCATCGTACGAGATTGTTGCATTTAGCAATCGCCCGCCTACCCTGATTAGTGAAAATGTTCGATTGTGATCATTAAATTCGTGAATAAATGGATTCAGCTTTTGCAAATTCGATTGCAAGACTTGTGAATTCTGAAGTTTTTTAATTTCTTGCGAATACTCATCGTTCTGTATAATTTCCACTATTTTAAGGAATGACCAATTCATCTCATTTGCTGTTGGGTTTACGGTCGATAAGTTTTAATCCAATGTAGAGTTATTTCAGAATCAGTCCAGAACGTAACGCCTTCAATGTTACACGATAACAGCCCATAATTTCGCTAATAAATGTGCTGCGCAAAGCTCAAGTCGAGGTAGCGACTTAGTTTTCAAAGGAGCTACTTTAGATTTTGCTGTTAGCAAACGACAAGTGATTTGATTAGCCACTCTACTTCGAACATAGATGCAACATCCATACGCTCTCATTGAGGCATCAGCGAAACCATGAATTTCGCTAGTAGAATGCGAACTTGTTAATACATGGCGGGGAAATTCGATATTATCAATTTTTGACAAATTTGTTTTAAAATTTTCCCAGGATGTGTGAAGATTCATCGGAATCGATTCATCCCAGTCCAATTTCTGTAGCCAAAGTTCCTGCAGTAGGACCTTGGCTTTAACAACCAATGGGCACAATAATCCGAGTGGATCAAACAACATGGCCGAAGCAGAAAAAATATTTCGTTTCGTAGCCTTAAGCGAATGAAACGAATCATCTAATTGATATTTAAATATATCGCTCTTCGGAAGCCCAGTGCTTTTGTAAAAGATTCTATTTCTTGTATATTCTATTTCTTGTATATTCATCATACTGGAATCAGGATGGTTTCATAATTAGAAACCCATTTAGTCAGATTAAACCCAGCTGATTGCAATATTTCAGTGACTTGATTTCGTATTACCTCAAGTTCTTCAATTGAATCTGCTCCAGTTAGCAAATCATCGACGTAAAAATCTCTACGGACAACTTTAGATCCAATTGGCAACTTGGTTCGGAATTGATCGCTTAAATACATTAAGCAGCGTATTGCCAAAAATGGAGCCGATGACGTGCCATAAGTAACTGTATTCAGTTTGTAAATTTCAAGGCTATCTGTCTCACTTTCACGCCAACGTATTAATTGGAATTTTCTGTCTAGGCGGTACTTGACGGTACATTTTTTTAAATGTCAGCAGTGAGGGCATATTTATGTAGACGAAACCGAATCAGTGTAGAATACAACTCTTTTTGAACTGTTGGTCCAATCATTAATAGATCGTTAAGAGAGAGTTGCGTTGTAGTTCTACACGAAGCATCGAAAACGACTCGAAGTTTCGTCGATATTCTCTGTGGACGCAATACACACTGATGTTGTATAAAATAATGTGGGAAATTTGGTACTTTATTGCCTGTAATAGACATGTGTCCCAGCTCAATGTACTCTTTCATACAATTATTGTACATCTCTTTCGTTTTCAAATCTTTTGATAAGCGACGTTCCAGTGAAAGAAAACGTCTTCTGGCTATGTCAAAAGAACAACCCAATTTACTCGGATCGTCTTTGAAAGGGAGCGACACTTCAAATCTGCCAGACGGCAATTGTCTAATTGATTCAACAAATTTCTCTTCACATTGTTGGTGTTCTAAAGTTAGAACTTTTGTGTCTCTGGGAATTTCTTCCAATTCCCAAAATCTCTGAACAATTTTATCAAGAGACAAATCATTTTCATCATTACCCCATGTACTTATGTGACACGATTTGTTGGTGGAAGTCTTACAATTTTTGTATTTACCAGACACAACCCAACCGAGAAGTGTTTTCTGAACAGTTGGGATGTCGGGACTTCGTCTTATTTGACCAACGCATAATATGAAATTTGCTTTGGAATAGTTCTGTTCAGTAAGTTGATAAGCCTTCACAGTACCTAGAGCTTCATCAGAGAGACATGAAATTAAATGATTGAACTTTTCGATTTCAGTAAGCGACATGTCATGATCAACTAACTCTCAAACAAACTAATGAAATTTTTGTACTCTGAGTACTTGCCGCTAAATTTTGGTAATTTCATTTTAGGAAGACTGCTGTGGTGTGTTGGATAACCAATAGTAGAATCATGGCTGCTTTGTCTTCGAATCGGTGTCAAATATCCAAGAAGTAGACATTTAGTAGGCACACACAAGTCTTCAACAGCAGATCTTTCATCGTTCTCAGGATCTAAAAAATCGATTTCTGACTGATAAGTCATTGCCTTTTCAATATATGAATTTAATATATCGAGTCGACATTCCAATTCAAGTGGATTAAAAGAAATCGTTTTTCCTTTATAGATCGCCGAACGTGATTAATATTATTTAAAACTGTATTCTTCTGTTGATTTAGAATTTCCAGTTTGCTTTTACCAGTTTTCTTTGATGCGTGCATTTTGTATTATTTTAATTTAACTTTATTCGCAAATTAGTTTTACAAATAGAGGTATGGAAGGATCTCAAGAAAATATAATTGTCTATTTGATGAAGCAAATTAACAATTTTTGAGATCTAAAAGCGATTAAGCGACTTCCAGTTATTATCGAAATAATTTGTTATAATTTCAGAAATTTTATATTGATTTTACAAAAAGCTATGGAAGGATCTCAAGAAATCTTATTGTCTATTTGATTATTAAAATTGACAATTTTAAAGATCTAAAACGATTAAACGACTTCCAATTATAATCCAAATTATTTACTATAATTTCAGAAAATTTATAGATTTATAAAAAATACTTTTCTGCACGTTATAATTTTCGTTAGAATTCAAATAAGTATTAAACTTTTGATTATAATAATCGTTTGCTAGCTTAAATGTTCAAACAAATTCAATTTGCAAACACAAGCAACAGAATTCGTTCAATATTATCAAGAATTCTACGAATTAAAAACTCACAACGACCTCTAAATCGATTTGTTCTCAATTGTAAATTATTTTTACTAAAATAATTTCTCAATCTTATCTTTACTTAATTAAACCAATTTGTGCTCAATCCTCAAGCTTTTTATAAATAATTATAAGTATTGGAAATTTATAATTAAAAATGATAAAGATATTTATCTATTTATATATTATTTAATTTTCATATACTTTTTTCACTTTATTCAGTTTACATAAAAATGTTCGCTGGGTTGACGTTTGTTTTTTCTTATGTTGCCTTCTCTACTTTTTACATGTGTTGATCTACGTTACAAACATGTGTAACAGTGGAGCCAAGTCTCAATATTACAACAGCTATGTAAAAGTAATTCCAAATATGATCAATCACAATAGTTGTAATTAGTAGGTACAAAAAAGAAACAACTCTGTTTATACAAACGAATGTCAAAACAAACAAACAACACAATAATAAATTAAAGTGAAAGTAAAAGAAAAGTAGGAAAGTGGTAAGTATTAGTTATTAATTAATATTAAATTTGCAACTTCCAGGAAAATAAAACAAATTAAAGCGAAGAGAGCAGAGTAAAAAAAATTAAGAGAAAAACAATGACTAAGAGAACCGATCGAGATCAACGAATTTATTGTAATTTTAATTAGTGAAAATATGTGCAATATTTTTGACAATAAATGTGTAAAATGTATTATTTGTTTTTATTTAATGTTTCACTTTTTAAGGCGAATAATAAAATAAATTGGTAAGAAAAAATAATCGTTGTGTGGAATAAACTTGCGGAACGTGAATTTTTTTTAATTCTTTTTAATTAAAAGAAAAAAGTATTTACTATACTTTGTATCTCGAGTCTCACACAAAATTATTTATTCTTGAATATCTGGTTTTGTTGTTGGTTCGAACTTCCCTTTTCTTTTTGGCACAAGCAGCAATTACAGTGCATTTGGATGCTCCTTTGATGATTAAGGGGATGAAACACAAACTTTATTGTTTTTATTAAATGTTTTGTTTATTAACCGAGCGTTTTACTAACGACCGCGGTTTTTGAACGTTTGGTTAATTGTTTTAGCACTTAAAACACAAACACTTTGTTCTTATAATGTTTCTTTTTTAACCAAAATGTCTGGTTGCGAAAAAAAATACAATTTTAGTATTCGATTATTTAAATGTTTTTTTTTTATTAAAAATCAGTCCCTGCTCGGGCGCCAAAATGTTTAGCAAGAGTTTTTGCTAAATTAAATGGACCGATTATTAAAAAAACACTAAATAGCCGATGCGAAAAAAATATAAAATTGGTGTTCACGATTTGGTGTTTAAAAAACAAGTGTTTTATTAATTTTAAAAATGGCAATTATTTTCTATATAGTATAACATTTTTTTCTAAAATTACCCAAGCCTTACAAAGAGCAAGGGTGTAAAAAACTACTTTTTTACAAAAAGTTTAAGGGTTTGCAGTTCAATTCAAATTTTTTTTATATAATTATTTTAAATTGATTCCAGAATTCATTATTATAAATTATTAAAATGGCCAAACAGGTTCGTTTATTATAATTTCTTATTGCCTTCTGAATTAATTGTTTTAATGGAACATTTTTTTCTATTTTATACAATATCCTGAATTTTTCTGCTATTGTATTGTGAAAACGTTGTATGTGACTGTTGGGTTTAGTTAAATGCAATTCAATATTTTCCTTTTGTAAAAATTATTTTATTCGTACTGCTTTGCATTCATTGTCCGCTACTATTTTTTGTGTTTACCTATTTTTGAAAAGTGGTATTCTAATTGTCGATAGTTAAATGGTTTCTATCGTTTAATGGGTAAGCCGCTTAAAATTTAGAAAAACTATATTACTGTTAAAAATCACTTCTTTTTATTACATAGATATCTAGGTGAACAATCTCATTTTGTTTCGATGGTGTCAATAAAAATTTAGGTTGGATTGTGTTTCTGTAAATTTTACCTCTTGACAGATCTCACATTCGTTAATTACCAATTCAATTAATTCCATGATCAATTGGATAGTAGGAAGTAGGAACTTTGGTATTTATTCTCAGTAGGAACTTTGGTATTTATTCTCACTGCCTTTTTTAAGTACTTTGTAATTTGTAGTGCTACTTTGGCATAATCCTGTAATTCCTAAAGAACTTTTGATCTGCCTTTCTGTTCTAGGCAATTCTAATTTTTCTATTACTTTAAGTTTATTTGAAAATTCCGTCTCTCTTTCTTTAAGAAATTTATCTATTTGAATTCTTAAATTTTTATTTTCCAGCACATCAAAGATCTCAAGTATTACATTTAAGTGTTGTTGTAGCGAAGTGCTAAATATTAGGATATCATCTAAATACATGACACATGTTTTATTAATATAATCATTTAAGATTTCGTTCATTAAAATGCGGCTTGCGCATTTTTTAAGCCAAAAGGCATCCTAATAAATTCATACAACCCATGTGGTGTTACAGTTTTTCCCCTGTCTTCACTAAAATCTGATGATAACCTTTTGCTAAATCTAACATGGTAAAATATTGAGCTCTACCTAACTTGCCTAATATTCACTTAATATTTGGTAATGGAAACTTATCGTCTAAAGTAACCTCATTTAACTTCCTATAATCTATTACTATGCGTCATTTTTTCACTAGAATTGTCCATTTTTTAAGGCACAACTATAAGTGGACTTGAATACCTGGAGTAACTTTCCTGAATAATACCTTTTGTTCTTCCATTTCTTTAATTTGATTTCTAACCTCCATTTTGTCTTGTGGTGGATATTTATTATTTCGTGCTGAATTTCAGTTGTATTAGTTAATAAATGAATGTAACTTGCGTGCTTTTCTGCCTTTACTAAATTTACGACAACGACTCACACGTATTAATAACTCATTCAGTCTAGTTTGTGCGTTCATTGAACGAGGTTGAGTTGTCGCACGTCTGCTGAAGCCAGGCCGATTTTTTCCCAAACAAATTAACGAATCTATTACAACTTTACAAAAGCACATATGACAGGAGCTTTTAAATCAATTGGGAAAAGAAAATTTGTATTACTGCAAAACACAATTTTCTCCATCAGCAATATCGATTGGAACGGAATAAGTTTCTAAATGTCAAATTTAAAAAAAATAATTGGTTCGAAAATGAATTTACACATTTTGTGGAAAAGTGAAAAAATTTAGAGATAATTTTCAATAAAAATTTATTCAACAAAATCTTTACCTATCCGGTTTTTTTCAACGATAACCAGATAATAACTGATTGCCCATGTGCTAACCCTATTTTACGGGATTTAATATCAGTTTTACAGTTATTTTCTGTGTTTATTAGTATATTCTCTTACTCAGTGCATCATCGTCATATTTGGAATGGTTTTGTATTTTTTCAAAAAACTTTTAATGTTGACTAGAATTAGAACCATTTACTAATCCCATATTAGACAACCAGTGGTCTAGGTTTCAAATCCTATTGGAAAAATTAACGAATATTGTTGATAACGATAAAGTAATGTATAATATCTACATCACGTATATTCAAAATTTGAAAATTTTATACAGAATTGTATTCCACAAATAATAATACATTTTTCTATAAAAAAATTCTAATAGACTTTTTTCAGTAAATCAGTGTTTCAGTGTACCCTTACAAAGAGTTCTGTTATCAGACCCATTCTGAATAAAATTTCCCTTAGTCATGTATAAAAAATATTGTAATTTTTAAATTAATTTGTGATAATTTTTTTTATTGCCGATTTATTGATGTTTTTTAAATCGGCACAAATGCCGTTTTTTTGCGAAAAAAAATTGCCGATATTCCTACAAATTTATCTGGCAGCCCTGTTCATTGGGTGCTTAAGCTAGCAAACAAAATTAACTAATCGAGTACTCAAAAACAACTTTTGATGATAATTGTAATTTAATCGCTAATAGTTCACCTAAAGAGTGGTCCTTAGTAAAACAGATTTGTGATAGAAATTTCAAATAAAGGAGGAAAAAGAGTATGATAGATATGACTGCAAATTTTTTACTAGTATGGTGAAGCAAAAACAAGTCAGAATTCGTGTTGAATCTTATTTAATCGTACATACATACATTTGTGCTGATGTTTGTAACGCACAATAATATTCTGCTCAAAATCATTTTCTGAGTCGACTTTGCTATGTCTGTCTGTCTGTCTGTCTGTCTGTCCGTCCATGTAAACCTTGTAATCAAACTACAGATCGCAATTTTAAAGATAATTCAAAGAAATTTGGCAGATGATCTTTTATGGTACCATAATTTGAAAATGGTTAAGATCGGTCCATTATTTCACCTATCCCCCATACAACTGATCTCTATGAAAAGACCCCACAAATGCCGTTTTTTTGCGAAAAAAAATTGCCGATATTCCTACAAATTTATCTGGCAGCCCTGTTCATTGGGTGCTTAAGCTAGCTAACAAAATTAACTAATCGAGTACTCAAAAACAACTTTTGATGATAATTGTAATTTAATCGCTAATAGTTCACCTAAAGAGTGGTCCTTAGTAAAACAGATTTGTGATAGAAATTTCAAATAAAGGAGGAAAAAGAGTATGATAGATATGACTGCAAATTTTTTACTAGTATGGTGAAGCAAAAACAAGTCAGAATTCGTGTTGAATCTTATTTAATCGTACATACATACATTTGTGCTGATGTTTGTAACGCACAATAATATTCTGCTCAAAATCATTTTCTGAGTCGACTTTGCTATGTCTGTCTGTCTGTCTGTCTGTCCGTCCATGTAAACCTTGTAATCAAACTACAGATCGCAATTTTAAAGATAATTCAAAGAAATTTGGCAGATGATCTTTTATGGTACCATAATTTGAAAATGGTTAAGATCGGTCCATTATTTCACCTATCCCCCATACAACTGATCTCTATGAAAAGACCCCATCAAAAATTCACTTAAATGTCCACAAGTTTATTCAACAATAAACGGATTAAGTATATATAAGTTTTTAGCTTCAAATTAACGATCTTTTTCCAAGCAAATTAAATTTTATTCTAAGCAAATTAAATTATTTTCAACGCAAATTAAACTTTTTTCAATATATTTTTTTTTCATTTGAAATTCATTCTTTTTCATTTTGATTTAATATTTTTTCTTTTTAAATTCAATATATTTAATTTCAAATGAAATCTTTCTAGAATTTAATATAAGTAGAAATGTTTTGAAATTATATTTCCATTTTATTTGTAAGAATCTTTCTCACAAATAATTTGCAAAACAAAAGAAAAACAAGTAGGAAAGTATAGTCGGGCATGGCCGACCATATAATACCCTACACCATGAGTATATTTTTAAAATTTTTATTTTTCATAAAGAAACTTTTATGTTGAATTTTACCTTTTTTCCAAAGTATTTAAGCAATTTATTAACAAAACAAGTAGGAAAGTATAGTCGGGCATGGCCGACCATATAATACCCTACACCATGAGTATATTTTTAAAATTTTTACTTTTTATAAAGAAACTTTTATGTTGAATATGATTCTAAAATATTTAAGCAATTTATTGATAAAAAACTAAAATTTCTAAATGGGGCTTTATATAGGTCAAATATGGGCCGATCCTCGGTAAATTTGGGAAAGGGATATATTTTTAAATAACAGTTAGTTTTGTTGAGTTTCATTGCGATCAATTTTAGACGTTTAAGACATTTTTTGAAGGTGGTTTTGTATGGGGGCTAGGGTCCTTACGAGAATTTGCAGTGTCATTTACACTTGTGTAAAACTTATTTGCGCCAATTTTTAGACAGATAGTAGAATATTTGACGTAATTATGGCATAAAAAGTTCAAATCGGGAGGTACGGTTGTATGGGGGCTAGGTGAAATAATGGACCGATTTCAACCATATTCAATAGGCTTCGTCCATGTGCCAAAAAAACATGCTTGGTCCAAATTTTATCAAACTATCTTGAAAATTGCGGCCTGACGGACGGTCATGTCTTAATCGACTCAAAAAATGATTCTGAATCGACCGGTATACTTTAAGGTGCATATTGGACCAATGTTTTTGTATGTTACAAACATCAGCACAAACGTATAATACCCTCCCCACTATAGGGTATAAATACAAAATTTTCTAATTGGGGCTTTATATAAGTCAAATATGGGCTGATCCTCCGTAAATTTGTGAAAAGAATATATCATTAAACAACAGTTAGTTTTGTTGAGTTTCATTACGATTCAAATGTCACAAGGGCTGATCCTCCGTAAATTTGTGAAAAGAATATATCATTAAACAACAGTTAGTTTTGTTGAGTTTCATTACGATTCAAATAGTCACAAGTCAATATTAGACGTTTAAGGACCGATCATTACGAAAATCTGCAGTGACATTTATACTTATATAAAAGTTATATATGCCAATTTTTAGGGATAGGTGAATTAATGGACCGATTTCAACCATTTTGAATAGGCTTCGTCCCTGTGCAAAAAGAAAGGCTTTGCCCAAATTTCATCAAATTATCTGGAAAATTGCAGCCTGTACCTTTCTCACAAGGTTTACATAGACAGCCAGCCAGCAGGACAGACGGACGGACATGTCTTAATCGACTCAAAAAATGATTCTGAATCGATCGGTATACTTTATTTTTTGTGTGTTACAAACATCAGCACAAACGTATAATATCCTCCCCACTATAGTGCTAATACCCGGTGTGCTTCGCTACCCCAACCAAAATAAATACATAATAACCAAAAAAATTTTTTACTTGCTAAAATTTAATATATACTTTTATTCTTAAAAAATAATAAATATTCTTATGTGTTGCTATAGTTATTCATATAAAATTTGAAGATTCTAGCTCTAATAGATTCTCAAATATACGAATTTTTCTATTTTATTCATATCAGGGCTCCATAGTAGTCCACCAATTTAATACCCAAAATGTTTACATGGATGTTAAAATTATTTGTACAAAAAGATTCTAACTGTAACAGTTTCCAAGATAAACAAATTTTTGTATTTAATTTATATGGGAGGTGCCACGCCACCTAACGCTATTCCGCCCACTCTTTATCCGAAATAATCATATTGGCACTAGAGTGGCTCCTACAAAATTTGGGGCCTCTAACTGTTATATTATCTCAAGAAAAACGAATTGTTGTATTTAATTAATATGGGAGGTGCCGCTCCCCTCATAGGTAGACGGTCAATTTATTACCAAAAGTGTTTACATGGATGTTAAAGTTATTCGTACAAAATTTTAATATTCTAACTGTATTATTTTCCAATATAAACGAATTTTTGTATTTAATTTATATGGGAGGTACCACGCCCCCTAACGCTAATTATTTCAATATAAACGAATTTGTTTTTTTAATTAATATGGGAGGTATTGCTTCCCTCATGGTTAGTCCGCCAATTTATTACCCAAAATGTTTTCATGGATGTTAAAGTTATTCGTGCAAAATTTTATTTTAACGATAGTCCGCCCACATTTTATCCTAAATAATCATGTTCACACTAAAGTGGCTCCACAAAATTTGAGGACTCCAATATTTATATTATCTCAAGATAAACTAATTTTTAAATTGATTAATATGGGAGGTGCCGCTCCTCTCATGGGTAGTCCGCCAATTTATTACCCAAAATGTTTACATGGATGTTAAAGTTATTCATGCAAATATTCTAACTGTAATAGTTTCCAAGATAAACGAATTTTTGTATTTAATTTATTCGGGCGGTGCCACGCCTCCTAACGCTATTCCGCCCACTTTTTATCCTAAATAATCATATTGACACTAAAGTGGCTCCGACTAAATTTGAGGACTCTAACTTATGTTATATTATTTCAAATATACGAATTTTATATTTTCTTTATGTGGGTGTGGCTCATCGCCCACTTGAAATTTCAAATTAAAAAGTAGCCTATTACCTATTCCAGACATACAGGAATTTGCTGTGAAAATTTCAAGAAAATCGGTTCAGCCGTTTAGTAGTTTATAGCGTTCAACATTTTTTAGAATAGTTCCATACTTTGCCCTACTACCCTTTGAGCCCTCTTGTAAAAAATCTACTTTTTGAAAAAAAGGTACAAATATTCCGAAATAAAGTTAAAAAACAAACCTAATGCCTTATTTTTTAAATAATCCCCATTATTAACATACATACTGACTGGTGTAGGGTATCATATGGACGGCTACGCCCGACTATACATTCATACTTGTTATATATATAGAAGATGGGCAATTCCATGAAAAGGTAAACCATGACTGAAAAAATAAAACCATATAACTTCCGCATTTTTGAAGATAATTCAACAAAATTTTGTATATGTGTTATTTTTACACTTCGCCGCCATACAAATGGGCCCTAAAATATCACTTTTTAGCTCACAATTATGTTAATTATAATACTATCGCTTCAAAAATCGGCAGATCTAAAATGTTTATATGCCTAAATCTTTATGCTTTATGATTTTCATGACGATTGGACCTCATTTGACCCTAGTTCCATTCAAAGTTTAATTTCAGAAAAACAAGCGCGGTAACTCACCTCTAATCACTAGTATTATGATAAAATTTGGCACAAATAAGTTTTATATGAATTAAAATCACACCCTAGAATTGGGGATCGGTTTATATTTGACCCTAGTTGCCATATAACTCCAGTTTTTTATTTTTATACTCTACACCACTATAGTGGGGAGGGTATTATGCGTTTGTGCTGTAGTTTGTAACGCCCAAAAATATTGGTCCTAGACCCACCTTAAAGTATACCAATCGTCTCAGAATCACTTTCTGAGTCTGTCTGAGTCTGAGTCGGTCTGTCTGTCTATGTGTCCATGTAAACCTTGTGCGCACGCTACAGGTCGCAATTTTCAAGATAATTTGATGAAATTTGGCCCATACTCTTTTTTTTTGTTCAAGCACGATCGCTATTGAAAATGGTTGAAATCGGTCCATTATTTCTCCTAGCCCCCATACAACCGTACCCCCGAATCGGGCCTTTAGGCTCATAAGTACGTTAAATGTTTTATAATGTCAACGAAAATCAGCAAAAATTAGTTTTATAGAACAATAATTGACAATGCAAATTTTTATTGTGATCGGGCCTCATTTGTCCCTATCCCCCATACAGACTCCCCTTCAAAAATGACTTGATGGTCAAAATTAACTTATAATTACTTATAAAACGATTAAAATCTACATAAATGACTATGTAGTAGACGTAAATTCATCTACCAAAATTTATAAGGATAGGCCCATATTTACCCCTTCTCCCCTATGAGCCCTATTGTAGAAAATCTCTCTTTTTTGTCAACAATAAGTAAAAATATTCCACAATAAAACAAATTAAATGCTTTAATTAAAAAAAATCTAAATTTTAACATACTGACTGGTGTAGGGTATCATATGGTCGGCAATGTCCGACTAAAAATTCATACTTGTTATCTATAAATTGCTTAAACAACTCCTTTTAATTTGTTGAAGTGTGGGTAGGCATATATTTCCAAAATATTACCTAAAAATCGGGAAAAAAAATCTGTCACATACGATATGTCACGTACGATATTTAAAAATGTTCATTATAAAATTATATTATTATTTTTTTTATTTAAAAATTATGGATTACTAATGAAAAATGTGTCCCATAGTGTAAGAAATTAAAACAAACAAGTAAGAGTGTTATATTCGGCTATGCCGAAACTTATATACCCACCATCAAACCTCGTTTGACTCGAATGAAACTTACTTATGTCGAATTTCATCTATAAGCGTTAAAGTAATTTTCTGAAGGGAACCTTATATAGGGGGATAGGGTCAATTATGGGTTGATCCTCATAAAATTTAGTAGACAGAATTTTGTTCGTATATTAAATTTATTTGTGTCGAATTTCATCGCTACGTAATTTTAAGCCGTTAATGAGCGTTGCAGTCATTTTCTGAAGGGGACTTTATATGGGAACATTTTTTAGATAGATTTTAACTCGTATGAAACTTATGTCGAATTTCATCTATATTTTTAAGGCTGTAATAAACGTTAAAGTTATATTCTGAAGGGGACCTTTTATGAGGGGAAGGATCAATTATGGACTGATCCTCATAAAATTTAGCATAGTGATTTTGGATCATAAGAAACTTACTTAGTTCGAATTTCATAGCTATATTCGTATTTTCAATCATGTCATGACTGTTAAAGGTGCTTTTCGAGGGGCCACTTGTATGGGGGCTATCCGAAAACGTGGGCCTATATTGCCCGTTTTCAATACCAAACAAACCTTACCTATACCCAATACCCACCTTAAAGTATACCGATCGACTCAAGATAATTTGATGAAATTTGGAAATTGGTCCATTATTTCACCTAGCCCCCATACAACCGTACCTCCCTATTTGAATTTTTATGCCGTCAAATATTCTATTATCTCTCTAAAAAATGGCACAAATAATATTTAAGATTTAAGTATAAATGACACTGTAGATTTTCGTAAGGATCGGCCCTTATTTGACCCTAGACCCCATACAAACCCCCCCCCCTCCAATCAGAAAATTTCGATTGAAATTTAGCAATGGAATACCGAACAGTTTTATATCAACTGATTTTATGAAATTTTCAATTTTACATATATCAGTTTTATCCACTTTATTTTTATGTGCAGTTTCAATATATTTCAATAAAAAGTTGACTTTATCTTGAAAAGGAGCTGAAGAGTGTTCAAATAAATGTAGCACAAATAATTTTTTTATTACGATCGCCATGGTTAGAAAATTACAAATAATTACAAACAGATATAAACTTATATATTAATTACAGGTACTTAAATTAAATTATTTTTTAAAGGGTTATGATATTCTACCTAATATGTCTAACGTATCCTTATGTAATGAATTTTTCCTCAATAGGTCACTTTAATAAGCTACCTATTAAAGAGCAATACTTGTACCAATTTTTATGTGGATATCTTAATTTAATAATGAGTTATACGCGTTTAAGTGATTTTCAGGAAGGGATCTTGTATGGGAGCTATGACCAATTATGGACCGATCGGAAAAAACTTTCACAATAATACTTATATGCATATGAGCAATACTTAAGTAAGATATCTTTATTAAGTAATGAGTTATGCGCGTTTAAGTGATTTTCGGGAGGGAACCTTGTATGGGAGCTATGACCAATTATGGACCGATCCAAAAAACTTTCATCATAATATTTCTGTATATAAGAGCAATACATGTGCCAAGTTTATATGGATATCATAATTGAATAATGAGTTTTACGCCTTTTTGCGATTTTCGAGAGGGAGCCTTGTATGGGAGCTATGACCAATTATGGATAAGAGCAATATTTCTACCAAATTTTCATTAATGGACCTCTTTCAAATAAGTATTACCCTGATGTTCTCATTAATATCGATATATAATAATAAAATATTCAAAATATCAAAGTTCATTTATATGGCAACGATTTAATGGTGGGTATAAAAGATTCGGCATAGCCGAATATAACACTCTTACTTGTTTTTTTTTGCAACGTTGTCAGACTGATAACATTGCAAAACTAAACACGATTGGTTTGTATGATGTGTTTAAAACATATACACTAGAGTATTCAATTATTCGGGTTTTTGTCTTATTCGGTTTATTCGACAAATAATTATTTGAGGTTTTACGTTAGCCGGTTAATAATCGGATAATTAAAAATTAATCGGTTATTCGAACAAAAGGAAACTATTGTTTTTTACAATAATTTTCTTCATATTACACCCTGTAACAATTTTGAAAAAAAGAAAACTTGATAAGCATGTGAAAATAGATCACACATATAGTAATTCTGCGTACTCCGATTTTTAGTTTCTTATAAAAGGATTTCAAAGTTAAAAGGACTACAAACAAATATTTAAAATATTTATATGCATTTTATAATGCTAATATTGGTGTCAAATAGAAGCTGGTAATCTGTACATTCTATCTACATATATTATTTACATGTCTCACTTAGAAAAAAACGAAAAAGAATTTAAATTTAAAAAGGTTTCATTTTCGACAAAAAAAAAAAAAAAACTTTTAACTACATTTTTGTGACAAATTTTCTTTAAGATTTCAAATTCTTTCTTGATGATCTTGATGATTTGAAATAAATTATATTATTTGAAGCAGAGGAACTCACCTTCATTTGAAATTAATATTAATGCTAACTTTTTAATATAAATTTGGAATTCATTTTTTGAAATCGGTTGTCTTTTAAACTTTAAAGTCCTTTAAAGAGCCTATTATGAAAAACTGAGTACACAGAGTTAATACTAATGGTCCACAGTTTACTGGACGCATAGATTTTTATACCCACCATCAAAAAAGATGGGGGGTATATTGATTTTGTCATTCCGTGTGTAACACATCGAAATATTGCTCTAAGACCCCATAAAGTATATATATTCTTGGACTTATGACTGGAGCGTCACTTTCCATATGTGCTTTGCTAAATTAAAAACATTAATTATAAAAGACCTTTATGATTATTTATTCATAAAGCAAATATCTTTATTTATGCTAAAACTACATCTACAAATATTGTGAACCAGCTAACATAGGTTAGATGGTGGATCATATGCCACTTTTCATATTATTGACATTCTAAAACCAATCAATACGATTTATTTTTTTTAGAAGATCAAAAAATAAAAATAAAAAATTCATAAAAATTTAAAAAGAATGGTGTATGGATTAAGGCGAAATTCAGTGGTATCATTTAGATTTATACGAAATAAAGGTTTACTACTAGACCATTTAAATCTTTTTACCTAATTTTAGATTTGGAACTACTATGCGTATGAGTATTATATATTACGAATTCCTTAACGAATTTTTATAAGGATATTTACCCTTAATCCCCTATGATCTTTCTTGTAGAAATTTTCAACAATAAGACAAATTAAAGGCTTTATTATTAAAAATATAATTTCCATTTTAAACAAATCATATGGTCGGCCATGTCCGAATATATTTTCACACTTGTTTAAATCATAAAAATATTTTGCCAATTGGTGTTTCCAAAAAGTATCTTTTGGAGAAGTTTTTATACCCTCCACCACCATCAGTGGTGATAGAGGGTATATATAACTTTGTCATTCCGTGTGTAACACCAAGAAATAAAATTTTTTTGACAAGATTTTTGCAATCAGCGGGCCCCAAATGCCCTAAAAAAGTACTTTTTTCAAAAATCTGAAATAAAAATTTAAGCTTGGTACGAAATGGGTTAAGTTGTTTGGTATTGAAAATATGTAAAATCGGTTCACATCGGGAAAAGTTATGAATCAAAATTTGAAACAACCTCGAAAAAATAAGCATTTTTTACACATTCTGATGTAATTTTCTCGAAAACTATATTCCATAAAAATCGGCATACATTTGTTTCCGCACAAGAGCTTAATTTCTGTGAAAAGTAGCCATAATCGGTCCACAATTTCATATACCTCCCATACAAAAGTACATATTCCCGGAAATTTGGTTTTTTGTTAATAACTTTTGTCGTAATGTCGATATCTTCACAAAATTTTAGTTATTCAGAGGAAAATTTTTTTGGATGGGTCCATAATTGGTCATAGCTCTCGTACAAAATCACTTAAACGAAATCACTTAAACGCGCATAACTCATTACTGAATTAAGATATCGCTATTAAGCTATCGCTAATTAAGCTATCGCTTAGTTATCAAAAATATTTTTATACCCTGCAGCACTTTAGAGGAAAGGGTATATTGGATTTTTTCTAAGTTTATAAAGCACAATAATATTGGTCCTATACCCACCTTAAAGTACACAAATCGTAAACCTTGTAATCAAACTACATGTCGCAATTTTAGAGGTAATTCAATGAAATTTGACGAAGCCTATTGAAAATGGTTAACATCGGTCCATTATTTCACCTAGCTCCCATACAACTGACCCCACGAATAGGGCTTTTAAGTTTATAATTATGTTTAATGTCATATCACGACAAAAAGCTGCAAAAAACAAGGTCTATACTAGACTTGATGACCCTCATGAATACCATAATAATAGGTTCACCTATTAAAAACCCCCCATTAAACTTTCACTTAAATGTCCACAAATTCATTTAACAATAAACGGCTTAAGTATGTATATCTGGGGAAAGGTAAATCACATAATATTTTTGTAAAAGGTGTAGGATATTATATGGCCAACCTCGCCCGACTATAATTTCTAACTTGTTTTATTTTTAATTGTCTAGCTTTTTGTACTAAGTAATTTTATATAATATTAACCAGAGAATAAATATGGTTACTTGAAACAATAATATGATTATTTTAAACAATAATATGGTAACGGGAGACCATGATATGGTTACTTAAAACCATAATATGAACTATAACTTGAACTTTAATTTGATTAGTTAAAACTACAATATGATTACATGAAAGTACAATATGAATATTTCATACCATATTATGATAATATCATAATCTCATAATATTATGTTTACATGAATAAAACAATATTTTGATGAAATAGTAGAACTATATGTTATCATAAGAAGAAAAAAAAATGTTAAATTAATATAATAAGGTATATTAATTTAACATTTTTTTTTTTTTTTTTTTTGATACTCATAATGACTGTAATAACTTTTAACAGTAACCATATTTGTAACTTCGATTTTGGTTGCCACAACCATATTTTTTCCTATGAGTGCAATTATTAAAACTAATGGATATTAGTAAATAGTCCAAAATGATAACAGATAGTATTTATTATCTTTTCGAATTTCTTAATGCTCTCTCATAATCGCCATTTGTTAATATGTATTTAAATAGTGTTGAATGTTGGTTTTAATGTATCACATCTGTTAATTAGCCTAGTGCTTTTAGCATTTTGACATCCATCAAAAGAATCATATAGACACGAAATTCTTATGGCAAAAATGCCATATATTACCAAAAGTTTTTATCGTATCACTGGGATCTTTATGATGTATGTATGTACATTAAGATGGTACAGTTTTTAACAATACAAAAATATGATAGATATTAAACACTTTTCGTATAAGGGTTTTTAAACACAATTGGAAATTTAAATTTCCCTCATAAAATATGGATTCAATATTAATCATTCTTACTTATGTATGTACACACCGATTTCAGAATGACAGTTATATCATACTTATATGCTCTAGAAATATTTGTTTTTGAAAGAAAATCTCCCTAATATGTACGCGTAACGTGGTATGTGTAATGGATTCCGTATATATATATTTTTTTTCTTAATACAAGTCTTTAACACATACACAGATTTATGTGTCTGTAACCTGTCATTCAGACAGACAGACAAACATACATATATACAACTGTTGATGAACTTTTCAAAGTGCGTGTTTTACGTGCCATTTATGTCAAAACATTAAATATAAGAAATGTGGATTTGCAAACTCACCCATTAAATTGTGGTTAAAGTGACGTTAGCAAAACCTTGATAATAATACTATACATAGAATTTATTTCTCTAAAGCAGTCATAAAAATGTAAAAATATGTTAATGTTTTTTTTTCCTTATTCTACGAGTTAGTTCTAAGTTTGAAATCTTATGTATGTTGATTCATCTTAAGATGAAATGAGATATTTATTGTTTTTGTGTCATATGAATGTAAAAAATTTTCTAAGAAATGAAAATGTAAAATATAGTTCCTCCCACATGCATTATGTGGGAGTTTCTCTTATTTTATGGCATTTGAAAGAATTCTATAAATTTAGATGGCATACAAATTATCTTGAGCCGACACAAATTGCATTTTTAAAGATAATAATATATAATAAATATAATAGTTATTATTATTCACATATTTTTGTTTAACTTATTCTATAGCCACTAACTACACTCTTAAATGAAAAACAATTTTTTAATTCAAATAATAATAAATATTATTTAAAATATGTTCTCCACTCTATAAAGCTTTAAGCTAAATATTCAGTCAAGTGTGTACTAAAAATATATTTTTATGAAAGACATACTCTTATTACCATTCAATGGAAACGGAAGATATTTTCAAATAACAATTCCCACAATTAAGACAAACAAAAATATAAAAATATATTACCTCTAAATCAATAAAAAAATAAATACTGTCATTGAAATTATTGAACAATATGTATACAAATAGTTAAAAAAATGAGAAAATCGGAAAACCCAACAATATTGACACAGCAATTGTTGTGAGAAGACATCAAGTCACCAACTGACTGTATTTGCCAAAAATTACAAAATCCATGCCATATTTAACATTTGTAAATTTTGACATGTCAATGTATTTACCAAATAAATGTCTACATAAAATGAACTGAAAAAGGCCAAAAATAAAATGCCATTGAACAGTCAAATTTGTATTGTAAACAAATTTTTATTGAATTTTATTGAACGTAAACAAGAAAATGTTCATTTGTATAAAAGAGTAAAATGAAAATAAATGGTATGATATGGTATGATATTCATAATCAATATTTAACCCAACAATAGCATAGAATTATTAATGGTACACCTTACAGTACTAAGTTCATTGGAAGATGTATTCAATATTAAATCTGCTGTGTGCTTATAGTCTTTTGTTTAAGTTAGAGTTGTTAAATTATATACATACATACATTACTGGAAATATTAATAAAAAAAAGTATGCGTAAAAATTATTTTCTTCGGATCAGTGTATATTAGAGTATTCAAACGATTAATCGTCGATCGGTTAATCGATTAGTTTTTGACGATTAATCGTTCGAATAAATGAAAATTGTCAAATTTCAAATAACGAATAAACCGAAT
>NC_060951.1:26284818-26293180 GCF_022045245.1 Lucilia cuprina
ATATCAAAATTTTACTGAAATTTTGCCTCTTTCATATATAAATATTTTTTTGAAAAAAATACATTTTTACTGTTCGAACAATCGAACACCGGAGCGAAATGGGTTAAGAAAACGAACATTTTGGGTGAATTTGGTTAAATTCTATTGCTTTGTTTTATCGTGAACGTGTTTTACACAGACAGACGGACATAGCTAAATCAACTCAGAATTTGATAAGAACCCAGAATATATATACTTTGTTGGGTCTCAGATGAATATTTCTTGGTGTTACACACGGAATGACAAAGTTATATATACCCTCTATCACCACTGATGGTGGTGGAGGGTATAAAAATGTATTTAATAACATTTATTTCATGGAGCTGATTTGTTTATAATTTACTACGGCGTTATGCATAATAAGAAACTTACTGCTGACTAACATGCTGTTAACTTTTCCTTATGGGAATTTACACACAAAAAAATTAGCAGCTCGATAGTTAGCAGCTCGTTTTTCATTATGCATAAGTCCGTTAATGAATTAAATTTAAAACAGGATTTTAATATTATTGGAGAAAATTAATAAATATATAAAACCCAAATAAACTATGATCTTTATATTAAATTTTATTACTGTATAAAAATATGTATTTCAACCCTAAATATACCCTAAAATAACAATAAAAAACTTTTTAATATCTTTAATTTAAAACAACAATTAACAATGCTAGGGGCAGTTTTGTACTTTTAATAGCCATAATAAAATGAAAAAGGGTCACATATGTATATAATTTAAAAAAATATGCAAATATGACGAAAACAAAAATTAAAATTTTTAATTATTAGAAGACATTAAAAAAGGTTAAATTATTTAAATTTCCTGTTCTCTAAAAAATAAATCATATAAAATTCATTAGCATTTTGTTGTACATATTTTCATAAATTTACTTAAGACATTTAATTTTTATGACAACTCTTTAGATATCCTTTGCCACGTTTGTAGGGATACAAGTAAATTAATATCACTTAATCATCATTAAATTGATTACCCGAAGCACATTTATTAAAACACTTAAAAATTCATAACAAGAGCCATTGAAACTAACCAACAACTCCGAACCTTTGGTATGGACAATGTAGGCAATAAAATGTTAGACAACACTTTCATTGTGACCAACAACAAACTGTTATATATAATATACATAATTCTCTATATACATACATATTTTCATACATATACTTTTGGTAGGGCTTTGAATTTTGTAGTTGTTTCAAATTACTTATGTTGACTTTTAATCTTGGGCTACCATAAAATTGTCTCTCTCTCTCTATCAAGCCAAAACACATACATATAAATACAGGAGTAGTTTAAAGTAAATAAAGTCCTAAATCAAATGATAAAGTTTATAGCACTATTTGCACTGGGACCAAATGAAAATTGTTGCCACATTTAATAAAGCAAAACCTTAAATGTATTTTATGCTCTCTATTGACCCTTTTTTTACTCACAATTCATAAATGCCGTTTTTGTGAGGCTTTATTCGAAAAACAAATAAATTTGCGAAAAGAAAATTATATAGAAATAGGATAAAAACAAACAAGCAAACAAGTGCTGACGTACTGGTAGCACATACATATATTTCATTCATGATTATGAATTTCTTACGAAAATAAAGTGAAAAGTGTTCTAAGGATTTTACAGATGAGAAAACATTTACGTGCGTGCTAAGATGTGATGACTTTGGTTAAAATGTGACAGTGAGAACAGACGTACGAAATTTCATGACTAATAAACAAAATGTAGTTATTTGACTCTCTGTCATTCATGACACTCAAAAGGATGGATATAAGAGTTTTCAAAAATAACAAAGCGAAAAAAACACCATCAAAAATATGTGTATAAAAATGGAATTTTGGAAGGCGCCATTGTGTTGAACACACACAGATTTATGTTTTTATAACTTTCACCTTCGTGAGAACTATAAGTATAAGTTTGTCATTCTGTTTGTAATTTCTATTATATAATTTTCCGACACTATCAAGTGTATATAGTCTAGATCATTATAGCTGGCGTAGTCGATTAAGCCATGCCCATCTGTCCGTCGGTATGTTTGTTAAAATCAGTTTTTTTGCTAAATCCGAATCTTCAATAATTCTACTCGACATATTTTCTAAGGATCGCTATTTAAAATCAGCAAAGTCGGTACAAAAATAACGGAGATATGAGCAAAAATCCAAGACAATCTCTGAAAATTTTATCAAAAATTTTGAATTTTTATTGATGCTCAGACAAAAATGCTAACAAACAAAACACAAAATACACAATTAAATTTTACGATGATCTAACCATGTCCTCCCGTCTGTCGGTTGAAAGCTCGAAGGAATCTAAATAGAAAGAGCCAGTGGATTGAAATTAAATAATATCGGCTCATGCTTTCAGATAGCCCTCAGAAAAAAATTTTAACTGTTTAGTTTAATTTAAGCTAAAGTCTATATATAAAATTTTATGAGGATCGGTAAACATTTCACCCAACCCCTTTCTAAGATTCCTTTCAAAAAATTATTTAAAACTATAAAAATTGAGGTGAAATTCGACAAAACAGATGTTTAATGAGAGCCAAAATCTCTCTGATATTTTATTTTTATTTTTATATAATGTTCCTTTAAGAAAATTACATTTTATGGGGCGTCATTTATAGTATAGCGATAAAATTTGACATAAGTATGTTTCTAAAATCTCTATAATAACTTTTAAAAGAATCGGGAAATTATTGACTCTACTTCCATAAAGTGTTCTCTTCAGAAAATTACTTAATACTTAAAAAACTCATACAAGTAAGTCTCTGGCTACCCGAAATGTCTCTACCAAATTAAGTGAGCATTGGTTCATAATTGATCGTACCTCCCATATAATGTCCCCTGCAGAAAATGCAAGTGGAATCTATACAAATCTATATGGTGAAATAAAAAAAGCTCAATGAAACTGACTTTGGTATTTCTTTTCCGGGACATTAAATTATATAATTTGTACATATTTGAATTTCAGATACTTTAACTCAAATGTTTCGTAAATTGGTTATTTTAAATGTTTTTAGATGTAAATGCAAAGACAAAGTTAAAATTACTCAAAAAATTGCTTCCGGCAAACCAAAAGTTTTACATTCTTCGAATTGTTGTAGCCAAGCCCTACTATATTGAAGTTTTTTACCAGGAAATCGACGTATACTTGTATTTATAAAAAATTGTAGTCCGGATCTAAACTAAAGTAAGTTCGCGTCATATCTAGCGATTAAGAGCCCGAAATGAAGTGGATAAAGGAGGACACTTTATTACGAGGAGTACTCACAAAATTGTTTTTAAGGTATAGAACATCGCGTGATTGTAATATTTCTTAATTTTCTTCTTTAAAATCGGTGGCACATTTTTAAAATCTTTTTCGCAAAAAAAAAAAAAATACGAAAATTATATTTTAGATTTTTTCATATATTTTGCGCCAGAAAGCATCAAAATTGAAAATGAACAACTAAAAGATGTATATACACCAAAATCGGTGTACAAAATGTTATGAAGTTGGGTCAATAATTGAACCTACCCTTCTTATAGGGTACTGTTAAAAAACTTTGATAATAAAACATTGACGGAAAAAGTTTGTTCTTAGGAACGTAATTTTTCGTGTGAGTTCAACGAGCAATGATCTAAAACTGAACATAAGTCCTCTTTAGAAAATTACTCTTACGCTAATGAAAGAATTAAAAATATGAGTAGAGAGATAAAATACGAAACAAATAAGTATTATGTATGCTCACGGTTTAAAAATTTGACAAAAATATTTAGTTATAAAAAATTAATATTTTGGTAACAAAGGAGAACGGTTCATAATTAAACTTTAGCAATGTTTATAGGGGAGCATTCCTTTTACAACATACGATTTGGCGGTGAATATTGGCATAGCATAACATAGCATAACACTCTCACTTGTTTTACATTTATTTCTCGAATTAATAACATAAACACATTTACATTATTATTTTTATATTTAATATAACTGGCAATATTTTTACATTTTTTAACAGAAAGTTCATAAATGTGCCTTATTTTTTATATAATTTATTTTCATTATAAATAATGATTTTTATAATTACTTTTACTAACATAATCACTATTTTCTTTTGTATATTTTTAGATTTAGATGAAGTTGTTAAGATTAGGAAATATGCAATATCATAGTTGAAATGTAAGTAGACTTGATGTAAAAGTAGCAAGTTGAAATAATGAACATGAAAATAATGCTAAAACATCAGTTTACCTTTAAGTATAGGGTATTGTGTAAACATGAATATAAATTAACTCACCGTACGTATGAGTTTTAAATATATTTAGTAATAACAATACATTCAGATATTACGTATACGCAATGTATATAATAACTAAATATTTATTTAATTAGATATTTTTTTTATTTTGTTGGATATGATTTTATTTCTTAAGAATCTATGTTCACAGCTATAAACGAATATGACTTGACATATTGATGTAAATATATATATTAATTTTCACAAACATAATAGAGTATAAGGCAGTGCAGAAATCAAATATTTGTTAAGTATATTTTTGGGCACCTCTAATGTGCTTGTGTATTGTTACTATTAAAAAATATCTAAATTATTCAAGTTAAGCTTATTTATGTTTAGTCTCATTTGTACGCTATGCCTGCTTTATTTTAGTCACTAAATATGTAAAAATAAACTAAGTTTTAAGCTTAAATTGACTTAATAATTTATAATCAAATTACTGCTGAAAAATTTAATGTTAGTAAAAGCAAAAAATTATATCTAAAAAAAAAGTTTGCTACTTTCCACTACAGATATTAGACTTTAATGCTCATTTAATATAAAATATTAATAAAGCTAATTAATGTCTATAACTAATTCCACTTGATTTTCTACTATCTTACTTCATAAGTTATACAAGTTTTCAAACTATTCAATGAAAAATATTTTTATGTTATTTATTATTATTATTTATATAATACCGCCCCAAACTCAAAATTAGATACGAATGATATAAGTAAGATTGAATGATACAAAACTGCTTTTAAAGTTTTTCTATTTCGTAATCCTGTTTCCTTGTAAAAGAAATTTAAAATTTCTAAGGAAAATATTAAATATTAAAAATTAAATATTAAATGTTATGAATACTTCAATTTACGTTACTATGACAAATATGATGTCAAATGACCAAGCAGAGTTGTAAATGTTTTATTTATTATTTTATTGCCAGGATCAAAAGATCTTTAAAAAAATATTTTTTAAAAATTGTTCTGAAATAAGGAACGCAGTTTTTATTTATTTAGAAAACAGTTTTTATCTATTTAGTTTAAGTTTTCAAGTTTATATCACACGGTCCATGTCTAACTATTTTTTTCTATTTTTGACGGACGGTGTAATAGGGGAAACCCATTGATTCTGCACAAAAATATTAATCATTTACTCATAAAATATGTATGTATATGCTAATGTTTATACAAATTAATTCATTAGTTTCCTTTAAATATAAAAATGGATCATTAACATACCATTAAACAAAATTAATTTAAACTTTGATTAATCTTCCTTTTATATTATCATTAAAGTTAATTAATTTCTCTTTATACTTCTATTATTAAGCAGTTATGAATGTTAAAGAACTTTCTAAAGAGGATCTTCAATGAACGATAGGAGCAACTGTGATCCGATTCTTATTAAATTTCGTAGATCAGTATTGTTTTTGTCGAAATTTGCTAATTTTCTTCTATTATTAAACCAGTTATAAATGTAAAATGTAAAACCAATATTTCTCTGCTCTGCTAAATCAATATACACCCCATATGACGGTGGATATAAAACTTCTATTTGTTTTCATATTTAAATATGAACAACTAAATAGTTTTTACTGATATATTAATAACAAAACATCCTTAAAAATTTTCTGTATTTGCAATAAATACTGTAACCATGTAGAGCTCAACTTTATATATTTATTAAAAATATCCATAAACCTTTAGAAAGTTTGTCCGTCAAAAAAGATACAACTGGCTTCCTACAGTTTATTTGAGTTAAAATTATGAAGGTCTGTTTTCAAGGCACTTCATTTATTTAATTGTAGTGTTAGAGTGTTTATGTATTTTGCAGTTTTAATGTATTTTCTATTTAAAAAATATTACATTTAACCTTTATACCGTTTTCATGTGAGTTTGTTAAGAAAAAAGTATAATGTAATGTATGAGGATAAAGTTGGTATTTTATGAGTTTATAGAAAATAAACGCTTTTTGTATTAAAGTACATATATATGTATGAATGTATGTATGTACTACATAAAATCCCCCTTTTACTCATAATAGTGCCCAACATGAATGTATAAGAAGAATATATCTAAACCAGTCATGGGACCATGTTGTTGTAAGTATGTGCTAGTAAAGTAGTAGAGAATAAAATTCATTGCAACATTCATGTATTGTATCAAAATCTTTATTAAGTAAGCGGAATTTTTGGACCTATGCACCCGTGCATAAGAACTTATAGTTTTGTCATGACTGATGCTCGCTTATTATTGTGCTTTTTATTTGATTATAACATCCTTGTAGATTTGAAATGGTTAGGAAATATTTGATTAAAAAACCATCTTAAAAACTTTACCAAACTTGTATTAAAGAGTCCATAATAGATTTTTAATCAAATTAAAAAGCGTCATGCTAATATAACAAGTTCAGTGTGATACAGTTCTTTCGAACTGCTGGAATTTTAACAAACATGTGCGAGCGTTCATTCACATTTAAGTTTTATTTTCAATATTAAAGAACAGATTTTGCTAAAGAAATCATAGACCTACAACAATAAAGCCTTTTTGGTATGTAACCTTTTGTGATTTTTTTTTTGCCTTTTGTCACACATTACTTTTTTTGTTAATACTTCACGTCTCTGCTTACTTTACTGGTGGCGTAAAATTTATGTTTTCTTCCTTTTTTCGATATAAATGTATGTACATAAATAGGCCCTTTTGATACAGACCTTCGCACACCACTTCAATACACATCCTTGAAATACTATGAATATTAACGTCATGTAGGCAACATTTGTATCCATCTAAATGTTAAATAATGCGTAGCCTGGAAATGGAAATGTAGTTTATCTGGGTCATTGGTATTACATGTGTAAATTTATTATTTCTGTTTTTTTTTAGGGATGATATTTGTGTCCCATTTATTTTTGATAGTATGTACAAACTGTTTTTATGGTATTGGATCTATGAAGAAGTAATGCCAAATTTATGTTATACATTAGCGTTTTTTTCAATTGGCCAAATTTACTTGATTGAGTGTTTTAAGGAGGAGATTTGAAAAATTAATTTACACTTGAAGTAAAAATAAAATATAAAATTTATTTGAAAAGGCAAAATAATTACACTAATAATAGTATTCAACATATTGGAAGAGTGCTGTTAATATTAAATTTCTTAAATATGGAAAATATTCATATGGGACCCAGCGAAGTATATACTTACATATATCGACAACTTAACTGAATGCTTATAACAGGATAAAGGCGATTAAAATCTTATCTGCAACATACATACATGGGTAGGGGGTTTTTTTTATTATATATGCCCACGTTTATGTTGATCGGCCGTATGTTTTCGAATTATGTGAAACCCAGGTATCTGAAAAAGTTGTTTACCAGTGCTAGCAACCTTTATGATACAGAATTTATCTGCTTCTAGATTAAATTATTATATTCGGAAAAATTTCGAGAGTTAACCAAGCGGTGAAATTGTAGTGAAGTCAAATCAGAAAGTTATTTTAAGTCAAATAGAACATCGTCAGATATGTGTGGATGTTTGCTCATCAAAAATAATATTTACAAAGCATCAGGTTATTATGCACTATAGTAGTTCAGTTTAGAAAAAACATGTGATGTCAAGCTTTAGGTGATTATATCTCAAAGAATAAAGAAGATATGTCGGATGTTTAACATTCATTTTAAAGCTAATCGAATGTAGTTTTAAATAAAGTTATATATTTTAACATTTCAAAAAGAACTAATTGCCGTTTTCTTATTCTAGATGTGATGGATAAAATCTGAGCTTAGGATACGGCGCTGCTCAATTCTTTAATACGTTTAACTTGGTATCAGGGTTTCGATTTATTATACCCTACACCACTATAGTGGTTGATGTTTCTAACATACAAAAATATTAATCCAATACCCACCTTAAAGTATACCGATCGATTAAAAATCATTTTTGAGTCGATTAAGACATGTCCGTCCGTCCGTCTGTCCGGCTGGCTGGCTGTCCATGTAAACCTTGTGCGCAAGGTACAGGCCGCAATTTTTAAGATAATTTGAT
>NC_060951.1:26293280-26355865 GCF_022045245.1 Lucilia cuprina
GTGTAGGGTATAACTATTGTTGCTATAAAAACGATTTTTTTTTATTATGTTGCTTTTAAGGAAATTTCTAACTTGTGGAAACGAAAAATTTGTTGTTACGCTCTTTTGAATTTCATATCAATACAATCGGAGTTTTTGACAATATTTGAGACATCATGTATTTTGATGCAGTCGAGAATTTTTGAGCCAAAAGTGGATTTTAAAATTGTTGGTTGTTACGTCTTTTTTGTTACTTCAGTATCTTACATTTAAATTATTATTATTTACAAAGTGAAATAAATCTTATTAAGGTAAAGATGACTGTAAAGTGTTAATGCTTCTAAAAATTTTATAATTTGACAAAAAGAAATATACGTAATGGGAATTCTACGAAATTATATTGAAAAATAAAAATAACTCTTGCTGAAATATTTCTTAATATCATTGAAAGTTGTAGACTTTGTATGTATATCTTAAATACGCATATAAACATGATTAAAAAAATATTTTTGTTTAAATGAATAATTCTTCAGAATATGAGTTATTTATATTGCCGTCAGTACACATGTACTTTTTGGAGCATTTTTAATACACGAGGTTTTATTTAATAATATGTACTTACGTATTTTGTAAAAAAAAACATCTTACAAAGAACAGGTTAAATATGTATGAGTATATACTTCAGTGAACAGTAATGTTTTCAACGCATCGATGAAAAATGACAGTTTCACATCCCAAAACATTATTCAGACATGCACGTTAAAGCGGATATATTTATACACGCACAAAATATAAGTTCGTATATCATTCATATACACCTTATATCGTTAATATGGGGGAAGGATAGTTTTGATGTTTTTCATGAATACATAGACGTATTCATACAATTAATGCTCATGTATATGTAACTAAAATGTAATAGTTAATAAGTGATTTTGTATTTCGATTCGGTAATATCAGCTCCTCTAATACGTTCTTCCAAAAAGTACTTTATTTAGGGCATCAAATAGTCCAGTGTGACCGTCATTACATTCTAACTGGTTTTTATCAGAGTAGCACTTGCGATGTGTTTAATAATACAAACATTTATAAAGAATATTGCATGTCATTTGTGTATTTTGTGTTTATGCATGTAACCATACATGCATGCTCCATGCCTGGATATTATGTTTTATTTACCCAGTTAAAGTAACTAGACTGAGTGACTGCACAATAACTAGTACAAACGATTACAAACAATAAATTACTGTTTTAGAGTATGACCTAGCAATTCAGCGGTAGCAGTCCCAAACATGAAACTTTGTATAAATATTTTTCTTATGAACCTTTGATAATATGTTATGAATAAGGCAAAAGTACAAAATTTACAACTAAACAAATCTCCAATTTTAGAAAAATTGCAATCTTGTTCTGTAGTATCAAATTATGAATCGATTAAAGACATTTTTTTAAGAGAATCTTATATAGAGAGAATATTTAATTATGGACCGATCGTTACAAATTTTTTTTTTTCATGTTAATGACACTTTCTGGTGTGGATCTTATATGGGGATAAGCGCCAAGTATTGACCAATCCTTATAAAATTTCATCTACTTCACCGCTAGAGACTCTCTTATAGTCATATATGAGTGATAAAGTAATTTTTTAGAGGGGACCTAATATTGGGTCTAGTCAAAATCATATACCGATATTGCCCATTTTCTGTGCAACAGACGGACGGACATGGTGAGATCATTTTAAGTTCTACTAAGCAACCAAAAGATATATACATTTATAAAGTTAGTTAGTAAATTTGAAAGGAGGATGTATATACCACAAATCCGAAGAAATACACCTAGGCCTCTATCGGGCCTTTTGTGCGCTCCTTAACCAATGTCTCAGGTGGAATGCCACTACATTTATAAATCTTCGGAATTAAAAAAATATATTTACCCTTCCCCCTCTCTTCTGATGGTGGGAATAAAAATAGTAATTTGAAACATTAAAGTATTAACAAATTGTTGACCAAAAAAAATAATAATAATAATTAAAAGTGATTCTTTGACGCCTAATAAAATTACTGGGTAAGTGCGTGTTTTTGCTGTTAGTATTTGTGTAAAATTGAATGTTAATGAGAGTGTAAAAATTGAAAGAAATTTAATTATTTCTGACACGCTCAACTACAGTAATTTTACCAATGTTTGTTTGGTTTGTTCACCTTTTGCGAAATTGTTTTGCTTGTTTGATGATCAAGCTGTTAAGAGATGTGTATTATTTACAGGCAGTGGATACAATATATCATCGAGATATAAATTGCTTATTTTTAGCAATTTATTGTAGAATATATTTAATTAAATTTCTTATCGAAATAATAATGAACATAAGAGTATGTAGTTTATAAAAAGAAATTAATATTAAATATAATGAAATTGATGAAGGATTTACATATTGATAGTATAACCTAATTGTGATGAGTTTTATCCTGATAAAAAATTTTATAAGATACGCATGTTTATCTGTACTTTGATTTACATAAAGAATGCACATTAGGGTGTTCCATGGACTATTTATTTTTAAGAATATCTACCAATCCAAGCCAAATAATGTAATAAACATGAGAAAAATAAAAAATATTTTTTTTGGACAATGTTCCTATTTATTAGCTCAGAGTGAACAATTTCACGAGATGGCGGTCAAAATCTATAACATTTAAATAAACCGGATTTTTCACACCCGGTATTTTATTATTCTTCAGTTCTTCATAAAGCATCGATTAGGATGTAATCCTAAATTAGTTTTTTCGAATATCCTAATTCCCATCATATATGAGTAAAGTTTTTTTTCATTTTTCAACAATTACACAAAGATTTCAAAATATTTCTTTTACGAAAATTACATTACATATCTATGTATGAACTATATGAACGTACTGACCGATTATACTTTTATGCTTCTAATTCTTTCTTGAACTATGCCTTAAAGTGAATTTTACAAAGCACTTGTTTTCAAATATGTATATTTGAAAAACAAATTTAACAAAAACACCAGTGTCCTTTTCTTTCGTTTGTATTACATAAATAGATCTGCAGTATTCACTTGCAGTTTAAACAAAAGCATTACTTAAGTACATACTCTTGTCTAGAACAAAAAGAACTAAATATTTGAGTTATTTTCTTTTTTTGTTAAACCTTAATTACAATTGATGGCAACTTGAAATATCTCGTTTGAATAGTTTCAAGCACACTTCTGTAAAAATATATTGCATTTTTTTATTGGTACGGTCCCATTTGTATAAAGAACAATTAAGATATAAATATATTTATATTTTTTTTTGTGAAGCTCACCAATTATACAGGCTGGCAGTACTGAATCCAAATCTATCCTAACTGAAATTTGAGATACCATGTCCTAGGTTAATTTGGCAGCCGCCTGAGGCAAAGCTCACTTGGGTCCTGATAGGTCCCGTTGTGTTACCATGATATTAATACTTTAGCATTAGTCTTTAATGAAGAGGGCAAGGATTAATACCTTCATCATCTGACAGACAGCTTTTGTCTACGATTTTACGTCGACTAAACATTTTCTGTCTAAAATCGGCAAAAGCCGGGCAGTGACATAGATAATGCTCTACGCTGCAATTTTCCTCCACGTCATTGCAGCTGGTACAGAAATCATTGCATGACATAGTCAAGTGTGTCAATTTTGTCCTTAAATTTAATACATTTTTTTGTCCTTTTTGAGATACTATAAAAGCGAAAAGATAAACAAAATTTTTTGTGAAATATTGTAAATCGGAAAGGCCATTCCATTAGTTTTAAAATAACAGCATAAAATCTGATGTGTCTTCTTTCTTCATCAATATCTTCACCAAAAGCTTTATATCTCATGGTTTTTCATATATATTCGTTATTGTGCGGAGGGTATTACAGTTTTTAGATACCCTAATATTAAAAAAAATATAAGATCCACATCTTCTTGACGTTGTTATAATCGGCTCAAAATTTCTTTCGGATTTTACTTAACGATGTCTGTCCGGCTATCAACTTCAACGGATGATATCCAAACAATTACAACAGATTTGTAAAATAAAAGCGAAATGTATGAAAAAATTGTTTTTGTCAATTTACTTTTATTTAAAGCTTTAGTTGAAAATTTTTCGAAAAGAAAGAAAGGACTTTCAGTTATAGCGTCTCGTAAAAAGGCCACAAATAACGATTTTTTAAAACTTGAGGAATAGGTATTTTAAGTCCCAAATGTGATGGAGGCCAATTTTGGATTGGTATCAGCTACACAAAATATAAATGTATGATTCGGATTCAACAGTACTCAGTCCTTTAGAAAGGTATACTTTGGTATCTGAATTTACTAACGTAAAAATAAACATCTTAAGATCATAGAATAAAAATCCTGAACATTGGCAAGTTGTATTTCAGACTCCTCCCTAATGTACTTATAAACATGTGTGAAAATAAAAAAATGCATATGTAAGCATTTCCTTAATAAATTTTTCAACAAAAGTCCTTTTTTGTTTATTTCTGTTGTTGTGTTCTTGCTGTTCAATTGTTTAAATTGTACTCAAAATCTTCATTGAAACACATATTTATAAAAACTCTTAAAAGGGAAAGTAATTATGTGTTTTTGTGTAAACATTCTATTGTTTATTTTACACATACGAACATAATAATGCCTATATACATATGTATATGTTTATTTACATATATATATTGTACATTTGCCTAAAGATAATTCTTTGTTATAAAGATTATTTGTACAAATTGCTTTTTCTATTGTTTTTTAAAACAAAACATTCTGCAATTGCAAGAATATTTAAACATTTTAAACACAATGTTTAATATTGATTTCACAATTTCACACTTCAATTAATATAATCTGAAATAAATAGAAATAGAAAATAATTTCTTAATTTTTTACTCGAAAAGTTTTTCTATGTAGAAGGGAAAATTAACTGTTTAAGTGAGAAATAATTTTTGATTCGGATTATTTTTGTACTCGCCTATAAAAAAGTTGGTGAAAATTTACTTTTTTGTGTAAAATATTAACTTTAATTTCTTAAATCTAAAAATGAAACCATGAAAATTAATATTTCGGCAAAAAAATGGATTTTGTATCCTAGAGGGTTTCTAAATATATTTTTTCAGTCCTAAATAAAATTAACAATTTTTTTAATGTATGACTTTGTTGTTATCTGCTTTAAGTAAGGCATATAATATCCTTGATTCGTTTTTTTAGCCAATATGTTTCGTTTAAAAATAAGTTTTATACCTGAAAAACTTTTGGCATTAAATTACACATTTTTCAAAGATTTATTAAGGAAAAACATAAAGAAAGGCATGCGATGAAGGCCTCGAAAACCAAAGGAAAGAAAATAAATGTTTCTAAGATTGTACTTACGGTCGAATAGTTATGACCAATAGAATGTATTGAATGTTTGAAACAAAGCATTTAAAAATATAATAAAGTACAAGGTGAAAAGGTTCTCTTATGAAATACTTGAATAAAAGAATTTTTAGTTGAATATACATAGATACGTACATACATATGTATATATATTAAAAAAACTAAATAAAAATAAAATTACAAAAATCTTAAGTAAATGAAAAATAAAATAAAGCATGAGGGAAAAAATTCCAATTTAGGTCTAAGACTCATTCATCCTACTGAAGCTGCTACTCTGCAGTAGATGCCTTAACTTCTAAAACAATATTTATTATTAGATGAAGCACAAGAAAGGCATACAACGAATGAGTTGAGTTAAGAGTAGGGTAGAGCAGAGCAGAAAAAACTATTTATTGAAGATTTTTTTCAGTTTCAGTTTCTTTCAATTCTAAACAATTCTTTTGTTTATTTTTCATTTCAGACGAATAGCTAGAAAACAACAAAAGCAGCAAAACTGGAGCACTCAAAAGCAACAACACATTGAAAATTATCTCAAGAATTTGTGTTTGTAGTATAAATACGCAATTTAAATTGAACTACAGCAACTACCACTTCAAATACTAAACTATATCCGTATCCTTGCTTGCACACACATACACAGACTAACATTCGTTTATTTTGCCACGAAATGAGTTCATGACTGTGTGTGTGTCGTTGTGAGTGCTGGATAAATGAAAGAAAATAACAATTTTATTTAAAGATTCACATAAAATCTCATTTCAAACAACACGGTTGCAAATCATTTAACAGAAAAATTGCAAGAAACCAGTAAAAAGAACGAATAGTTTTTACTTTTTTACAGCAAATGTACATTGTGAAGCATCCTTTGCAACCAACAGTACACGTAAAGCAAACAAAGGAAAAAATTAAAAAAGGGAATTAAGTGAGAAAAATTGTAGGAAAAAAAGAACTGAAAATAAAAGAAACGATCAATGTGAAACGCTAACATTGAGCATAACAATGCCCTAGCAATTCGGTCGTAAAATTTCACTTTAACATTGACCACAAACATAACACCAAACGTTCTAAAAGTAGTCATCAAAAAAAAAGAGACAACAAGAAACGGAAATCATGTCAACATAAATAGCAGCCAAAACAAGAATTTATCCAAAAACAACAAATAAGAAAAAAACACTTACAAAACTACAAAAAAAAAAATATTACCGACACTAAGTCATCCACCCAGACGTAATAAAGTGAAAAACAATAATAATAATACAACTTCCCTTTATTGTGAAGTGCGTTACGTTGGACACCGATTGATTTTGGATAAAATGAAGCATTTGAAATTTAAAGTCGGGTTTATTTACTACAATATTATCAACAGATTTAAAGGATGAAGAGTGGCACGTTATATTGGAATATCTCATTTGTTATACAAAATTTGTTAACCTTTGCCCTGGTCATCGGTTTACAAAATCATTTTCTATGTAAGTATATATGTATAAGTAGTATTTCTGTTATACTTTAGTGGGGAGGGTATATTGGGTTTGTGCTGATGTTTGTAACGCACAATAATATTGGTCCTATACCCACCTTAAAGTATATAAATCAGCTCAGAATCATTTTCTGAGTCGATTTAGCTATGTCTGTCCGTCTCTTCGACCGTCTGTCCGTCCATGTAAATCTTCTAATCAAACTACAGGTCGCAATTTTGATGATGATTCAATCAAATTTGCTACATGATATTATATTGCTCAAAGGACGAACCCTATTGAAAATGGTTAAGATCGGTTCATTATTTCATCTGACCCCCATACAACTGTACCCCCGAATAGGGCTTTTAAACTTTGTATTCAAACTATAGGTCGTAACTTCTGTGGTACTGTAGACGAAGCCTATTGAAAATGATTAACATCGGTCCATTATTTTACCTAGCCCCCATACAACTGAACCCCCAAATAAGCCTTCTAAACTTTATAGTCAAACTATAGGTCGCAATTTTGGAGATAATTCAATATAATTTGGCACATGATTTCTGTGGTACCGTAGACGAAGCCTATTGAAAATGGTTTACATCGTCCATTATTTCACCTAGCCCCCATACAACTAAACCTATCGAATAGGGCTTGTAAACCTTGTAATCAAACTACAGGTCGCAATTTTGAAGACAATTCAATGAAAATTGATCTTTTATAATACCGAAGGCAAAGCCTATTGAAAATGGTTAACATCGGTGCATTTTTTCACCCAGCTTGTAAATACTTTAATCAAATTTGCAAGTTGCAACTTCGGACATAATTCAATGAAATTTGTCACATAATATTCTGTGGTACCATAGACGAAGCTTATTGAAAATAGTTATCATCGGTCCATTATTTCACGTAGGCCCCATACAACTGAACCCGTCAAATGGACTTTTAAGTTCATAATTACGTTTAATATACTCGTATCTCGACAAAAAGCTGCAAAACCAAGGTCTATACTAGCCTTGATGACTCTCATAAACTTTATAATTATAGGGCCCCATTTGACCCTAGCCCCTATAAAAAGCCCCGTTAAAATTTTACTTAAGTTTACAGTTATATTAACAATAAATGGCTTAAATGCTTTATTATGAAAACTAAATCATATTTTATTCGTATACAGGTGTAGGGTATTATATGGTCGGCCTCACCTGACTTGTTACTTCTTTTTAAGTGCAGTCGAATAGAGCATATGTGTGCCAGCCTACTCGGGAGTAGTCGGCATTGTGAATTTAATAGCCTTAAAGAAAAGGGAGCTACAAGTAGTTGTTAAAATCGTCATAATTTACAAGTAGATCAATAATAGAGGACATGTCCAAGAATTTCATGAATACTTAACAGATTGAAATTTGTGAATCGCAGTTGATGGCGATATAGGATACAAAGTAATCATTTTTTTCCATAATCAACAATCACAGGCAAATTAACAATATGTAATAAAAATGTATAAAAGTGTATATAATCTAAGAGATTTCCATATAATTGCTGATAAAACCCGGATTTTCGGTAAACCTAGTTTTAAGCATTAATTCTCATTACTTTAATGCCTGTCTGAATAATCTTTCACCATATCAATATAATGCTAAATCTTTGTTCAATAATATTCTCTAATAACATTAGAACATACGCCAGCTGAAGGAAACATCTCATTTCCATTCAAATTAGTTACAAACCTATTGATAATGTTACAATCAAAATTTCACATGTAATTTATTCAATAACTGAACAATATTATGTGAATGTAAATTCAATATCATCATCGAACTATATTCATAGATACACATAACTTAAAAGGAAAATTGTGTTCTCTGAAAATTGTAAAATTTAGTTTGTTTATTAGCAAAATCATATTCAATTGATTTCATACTCATCGGCAAACATACATACATATGTGTTGTTTTCTTATTTCATTACACTTTCATATTTTATTTGATTTATGTTAAAATTATAAGATATTCTTTATATAGATTTTATTATACAAGGGTGTTACTCTATACACGATTCCAAAATATCTTTGAATTAATGTTGTATTAAGATTATAACACAGCATGACCTAAAAAATCAATTTAATTCTAAAAAGAAAATTATAAGTGTAAAAATTGAGGCTACAGTGTCAATTGTAGACTAACAAGTTCATTGAAATAACATAACATAACATATCATAACATTTTAAAACAAAGTTACGTTTTTTATTTTATCAGTTAATTTTTTTCTGATTGCTTGAAACTTGAAAGAACAATAACATTTTGATGAATCAAGTGAATCAATAAACATACGAAAATATTTAAAATAATTTTTTATCGTTCGGGAAAAACATTAAAAGCTTTTACTTATACAATGTAATTTATTATCCAGATTTCACAATTTAAAAAGCATAGACTATTTAGAAGCCATTCGCATTCCAGGAAAATGAGGAGCGATTTGAAACGATAATACGAATGGTAATGTACCAATACTACATTTTTAATTACTTGTACCCGTTTGTGATAAGTACTTGTATTCAATAAAATCACCGTGTTAAGATAGTGAAAATGCTATTATGTAAGAAATGTTTAGAATTTAAACACCTTACACACTGAAAATAATCCATGCTCAACTTAACGAAAAAAAAATTTAGTAACTTCTAATTTCGTAATATTTATAAAAATTACGTGTACTTATTATAAAACCCTTTCTTACGAAAGTACGAAAACCTTTCGTAATATTTTTTCTTAAATTTCAGCGAAATTAAACATAATGATATAAATTATATTATGATTAAATAAAACTACAACATTTTCATATAATTTAAGAAAAAGAATAATATTATTCACGAATTATTTTCATAAAAAAAATTTAAAATTCGTGTGGAGAATAATTTTGAACTATAATTAGAAAATTTATTTTAAAACGAACAAAAATGTTTGAATAAGTTAATATTTCGTAAATTTTACCATATTTATTCAAAATTCCCTTCTTTTAATTCATGTAAATTAATTTTTTCAAGAATAATTTCCATTATTTTAAAATATTTCGTACAATTTCGTATATATTACGAAAGAATTTCGTGGTGCGAAACAACGAACGATTCGTACAATGTACGATATTTTTCGTATATATTAGGCATGGATTTTTTTTCAGTGCAGTTTAATAAAAGTTTTTGCTAAAAAAAGTAACAAATAGAATAATGTTTAAAGGTGCCACAACCGCTCTAAAGGGGTTTACCCTGGAAACTTCGAAAGAATAAATGTTTGAATAATAATTGTGTTTCGAAAGTTTTTTTCTCTTTCGAATTAATTACAAGAGGTAAATTAATTTTTTCAGATTTTGAAAAAATATCACCCTCACAAACTTGCTATTAACGATTGGCAAAACGATTTACCTAGCCCCCATACAGCTGAACCACCGAATAGGGCTTTTAAACTTTGTAATCAAACTACAGTTGGCAATTTTGGAGATAATTCAATGAAATTTGGCACATGAACTATGCACAACTACTATGGTACCGTAGACGAGCCAATTGAGAATGGTAAACATTGGTCTATTATTTCACCCAGCCCCCATATAATTGATACGCTTAATATACTCATATCTCAACAAATAGCTGCGAAAACCAATTTCTATACAAGACTTTCTGACCCTCACGAATTTTATAATAATAGGTCTTCGTATGACCCTAGCCCCTATGAAATTTCACTTAAATATCCACAATTTTATTCAACAATATTCGGCTTAAGTATGTATATCTGAGGCAAGGTACAATTCAACTTAAATGCTTTATTATGGCAACTAAATCACACTATATTTTCGTCAAAGGTGTAGGGTATTATATGGTCGGCCTCGCCTGAGTATAATTTCTTACTTGTTATCATTATTTTGTGTGTTTTGTGAAAAATTGTTCATACATTTAATTTTAAATTTTAGTGAAAAACCTAAAAATTTTAAATATTTTGGAGTATAACAGTTATTTATGATTAATACATAATTGGACGCAGCTTTAAAATCCTTTTTCAAACGATACCCTATATTGGAACTTTTGTTTCAAAACAAAACAAAAAATTTAAAAAATTCATGTAAATTGATTTGCTATAGAGTGTATGAAAGGTTATCAATGTGTTACCAGAAAAATTATAAAATATAAACATTTTTAATGCTTGACATTATAAGTTCTATAAACCAAAAAAAAACCCATAGAAATAATTTATTTTGGTTTGACTGGATGCCTGTTTATCATCGTCCAAAGAATAACAATAGCAGCGACATCAATAACAATAAAAACAAAAACATAAAATTGTGTACTTCTAACACCAGCACAATACAAATGCATTCAACACCCACTCCCACAACTAAATTGTTATGTGGCAAATCTAATAAATAAAAAATTGGGTTAAATATGATTGTGTGTACAACCTTAAATAATGGTAGCATTTTGAAGGTCACGCCATTAATTATTTGCCGCACAACATAGTATTAGAACACAACATAGCACTTTGGTGCCTAAAATGTATTATATGTAATATTAGGATGACTGCATAACAAGCACAGATAAAATATAAAAAATTCAAATTCCTGGATAAAATTTAAATACATTTTTCTATAGGGCTATTTTCTGGCAGTTTCGACCACATTATATATATCTTTTCTGCAGTCTGGGCCTATCTATGAACCATACTAATATTCATATATGAATACATGTACAGAGTTTCGACAATTTTCTGCTAACGTTGACATTATTCAGGAAATATTTCGCAGAAATAGTAACAATTGCCTTGAACACAAGTTATTGAATAATTTACCATACCATACTTTATTGCACTCTTACGAGTAGAAATTTATGTATGGAATAGCTGGAAGCTATATATAAAATGAAAATATAAAATAATTGGAGGTTTAGTCACACCCTTATAGCGAACTTGAGCTTATAACATTGCTGTTAAAATAATATTATTTGAAACAAATAAACAAATCCTTTTTCGTTATATTTATGAAAATTTCGTACAGAGTACGAAATATTATATATTCAATTTCTTTTCTTTTTTTAAGAAATATTTTTGTCATATCTTAATATGAAACTTTGTTTAATTTTACAGAAATTTATTTTATATATTTTTTTAAAACAATATATTTTTGTACAATTTTTACACCGCGAGCGTATAAGTAATTTTCTGAAGAGCTCGTATTTCTCGTATTTCAAATAAGGAAAACTCGTATTTTAATAACCAAAACTCTTTCCTAAAGGAAAACTTTTATAGGGGCTATGGTCAGTTATACATCAGTCCTAATTAAATTCGAAGAATTTTCAGAAAGGGATCTTGTATGTTGAATTATTGACCGTTCCTCACTTAATTTGATAGATAAATTTTGGTTCCATAAAACTTATGTGTGTCCAATTTTGTCACTATATTCATATTTTTTTAGCAAGTAATGACCATTATAGTCATTTTCAGAGGGGGCCATATAGGGGGGTAAGGTCACTTATAAGCCGATCCTAATCAAATTGGTAGAAAAATTTTAGCTCGTAATAAACTTACGTGTGAAGCTAGTAATGAGCGTTAAAGTCATTTTCTGAAGGGGACCTTATATGGGCGGTATGATCAATTATGGACCGATTCCACTAAATTTGGTAGAGTGATTATTATGTGTGTCGAATTTCGTCGCTATATTCATATTTTTAAGCTATTAATGAGTGTAAAGTAATTTTCAGAAGGGGACCTTATATGGGGGTAGGGTCATTTATAATTGATCCTAAAAAAGGTAAAGATTTAACAAATTTTTTGTTAAATCTTTTTTTTTTTAAAGAAAATGTTTTTGGTTTGTTAGCTTATACATATGAATACAAAATAACAAAAATAACAGTCTCCCACTACGATATTGCAACTTTTTTATACCCACCATCAAAAAAGATGGGGGTATTGAATATGGACAATATCGGTCCACGTTTTAGGATAGCCCCCATACAAGTGGCCCCTCGAAAAGCAGCTTTAAAAGTCATAACTTGTTTAAAAATACGAATATAGCGATGAAATTCGACATAAGTAAGTTTCTTATTACTCAAAATAACTGTGCAAAATTTTATGAGAATCGGTCTTTAATTGACCCTATCCCCCATATAAGGTCCCCTTCAGAAAATGACTTTTACGCTCATTACTGACTTAAAAAAATGAGTGTAGCGGTGAAATTCGACACAAATAAATTGAATATAAGACCAAATTCTGTCTTCCAAATTTTATAAGGATCGTCCCGTAATTGACTCTACCCCCCCTATGTAAGGTTCCCTTCAGAAAATTACTTTAACTGGCCTAAAAATTTGAGTATATAGATGAAATTGGACATAAGTAAGTTTTATTCAAGTTAAACAAACCTTGTTTAACTTGAATGGTGGCCCAACTTTAAAAATCTATGTCCACCGATTTTGATGAAATGTTCACCAAGAGTTTTTTACATAGTGGGATGCAATAATAGTTTAACTCAAAAACTTTGCTTTTGTAGTTCAAATAAAGAAATTAAGAGGAAAATATTAAAAAACCTAGTTATTAAGCTTAAAAAAAATATTACAAAAATATTTTATATAAAAATTTTGAAACAATGAAGAAATAGCTCTCTGAAATCTATTGGACAATTTTTGCTAGGACTAATAGGTTAAAAGTTACACTAATTTCAATAAAACCCTGTATGGGTTTTTTTATGGTCTACTAATAGTACTAATAGTACCTTAGTGCAAATTTCGTAAAAAGCTATTTTTTGAGTTAAGTAACTTGATATAAAATTGTCCATTTATTACCATTTATTGATAATTTTTGCTAGGACTAATAGGTTAAAAGTTACACTAATTTCAATAAAACCCTGTATGGACCGAGCTAAAAATATTTTTATGGTCTACTAATAGTACTAATAGTACCTTGGTGCAAATTTCGTAAAAAGCTATTTTTTTTTTTGAGTTGGGTAACTTGATATAAAATTGTCCATTTATTACCTTGTTATTTGAAATAATAAACTGATTTAAAGTCCGTTGATTGATTAGCCTATTTCTTTACTTCACTAGTAAGAACTTATATAATCATGTCAATGTGTATTAACTACCCAGAATAAACTTACATTACCATGTACCCCTTACTTACACAATAGCATCTTAAGTCGTTATTTTAACACGGTAATGTCATTGGAAGCAACCATACATCATAAACGCTTACAAGTAATCAAAAAATTTAGTCGTTGTAAAGTGTATGAAAAAAATTTTATAGCTTTACAGACAAGATGTCTAATATATTAAAAAGTATTTATATAACACTTTATTAATAAAACATTATTAGACATGTAATTCAGAGTATATTGTTAGATAAGTAATTATAACTGAAAGGTATTACCTAGTTTTACCTGAATAGTTATACATTACGGGCTAGTCTATGGGCTATTCTATTTGATAAATCGACCAATTATTTTGTTTTAATCTTTATTCTTTTAGATACAAATTAAAAAAACAACCCATGACTTACTTACGTTTATTTTAAAGATAATATTTTTAAATCCTTCAAAAATAACACCAAGAAATAACATTTCTTCTACTATTTATTTACACTCTAAAAACTGCAATAAGAAAAACAACTACGTATTTTTTACATAGAAAAAATTGTACTTTCAATTAAACTAATTTGAACTGAACCACTCACTATGTACCATAAAAAATAAATCCTGTACATCTCTGCTTCTATTGGAAACAAGTGAAAATTTCTATGGCACATTTTTTTTTTTTTAATATTTTTCCCAACACTAAATTGGAAATATCATACAAGTGAAATACATACTATTTTGCATGCTATTTGTACAAATGTGTATATAAAAATATTTTTGTTGCTTGTTTTTGGAAATAGAACATTCATATTTTATTGAGGGATTGAGGCTAAATCCAAAAAAATAAAACAAGAAAATACATATTTTCTATACAGCTCCATATAAAATAAAATATTTTTTATTTGTAAAGCTACTTGTTTGGAAAATATTTATGTTTAGACCAGGACTTACACATATTTACTTAATAACTTTCTTTCGAATATTGCCATAAAAATATATGTTAGAAAAAACTTAAATTTTCTTGAATTTAAAATATTTAAATTTAACAACTTTATATTTGGCTATTATTACCATACAAGGTTGTGAATTTATGGACATTTTCTATACTTTTACTCTATCATTAGGTTTGTGTTGAGTTTTATATAAATGTTCTTATATCTGGTGAATCATTAGAGCTAGTATCCTCAAATTTAGTACGGGAAATATTAAAATTCATTTGACTAATTTAAAGGAAAAATTCGACATGAAGCAATTCCAAACACAAAGCCTACTTTAAGGTTAGTTTGATACCAAACTTATATAAAAATTTTAATATAAAAACTTTATTATTGTTCAAATTTACGTAGAAAGAAACAAATAAGAGTGTTATATTCGGCTATGCCGAATCTTATATACCCACCATCAAATCACTGCCATATAAAAAAACTTTATCATTTTGAATATATTATTATATATCGATACTAATGTGAAGATTAGGGTTATAATTAAAATAGTTCTCTAAATGGGGGTTGAACTATTGACAGTGAAGATTTCGGATTCAACGATACGAAGATTTAAATTCCTTATTTATTTCAAATTTTATAGTTCTACAGGCAGAGAAAAAATATAGTTGTGGTAACCATAATCTAAGAGCAACATATTATGGTAAGAATTATGGTTAAAGTTAAAACATATTTTGATCATTATTAGTATAATAATCTACCATGTTATGATTAAATATAGTCCAAATATTTCATCATATATAGTTTTATTAATCATAATGTGATATTGTAGCATCATATTGTAGTTTCAAGCAATCACATTATGGTTTCATGTAATCATATAATGGCTTCAAGTAATCATATTATTGTTTGAAGTAACCATATTATGATTACAAGTAGTCACATGTCTTCAAGTAACCATGTTATGGTTACATATAAAACATAATACGGTTAATTTAATGTGCTCGGCGTAAAATGTAATTATTTGTTAATTTTCTTTTAAACAAACACAAAACTTCCAAGCACTGATATTCTCATAAACACATGATGCCAATATAAACACAATATAATTTTTTTAATTAATTTTTTATCTACACTATTTTATTTATTTATTTATATTGTTTCCTATAATATTTTTTGATATTATTTATTTTTCACAATTATTTTAACACTGCGTTTGTTTAACAATTTATTTAATCCGATCTAGTACGGATAAACCATACAACTGATAGAAAATTGGCGATACCAAAATATTTGTATTGGAAACGTATTTTACTCATATCTTAAACATTATATGGATAAACGTGTAAAATCCTACAATTTAATGGTTATTTGATTTAAATGATTCTAAATAATATAATATGTTTAAAGAATTATCATTGTTTAGTTGTTGTAAAAATAATTATTTTTCAGAGAATCATTTTTAAATTTATAATTGTCATAAACATATAAATGTTCTCAGTAACTAAAATATTGATGAATTTCAATAAAAATAACAATTGTTTGGTTATGATAACAAAATATTGTTACAAAAAACATAGAATAGTTGTCCTAACCATGCCGAACCATGTTTTTTCTCTGCGTGTACTTATATTTTTAAGCCAGTAATGAACACTAAAGTCATTTTCTTAAAGGGACATTATACAGGATTAGCTTAAAATTAGTACATGTAGAATAGCATTGGGGTATTCGTATTATAAGCCAGTTAAAGTAATTTTCTTAAGGTTACCTTATATGGGGGGTAAGACTAATTATGAACCGATCATCCTTAAATCTCGTAGAATGAATTTTATTTATACAAATCATATTTATGTATAATTTCTAATGGAGTGATCCTAGTAAAAATTGGTAGAGAGATTTTGGTTCCTATAGAACTTATCAGTATCTAATTTCATCGCTGTACTCGCATTTTTAAGCCAGTAATGAGCCTTAAAGTATTTTTCTGATGATACTTTAAATGGAGGTAGGGTCAATTATGGGCCGACCCCCATAACATTTTGTAGAGACATGTTTGCTCACACAAATCTAGTTTATATAAAATTTTATTAATCTACAAGTATTTTTTAAGCCACTAAATTAAAATTTACTAAAGTCATTTTTTGAAGAGGTCTTATATCGTAGAACGAGCTATTTAGATTAAAAGCGAAAATAATATGCCTATGGTAAAAACTACATTAAAATATGTAAAAAGCTTAGGAAAATCAAGAATATTTTGGGGGAATTTAATTAAATTCTATTGCTCTGTTTTATCGTGGGATTATTTTACACAGACATAAATTGAAAAGGACCCAGAATATACATAGCTTGTTGGGCGTCAGATAAAAATTCTTGGTGTTACACATGGAATATCAAAGTAATATATATCCATCACTACTAATAGTATTGGAGTATATAATAAAGTATATGTTTAACAATTTTGTCATATTCATAACTAGTTCGCCTTCTGGTTAAATATGTTTGTGTGTTGAAAAAATATTAAATCGGTTAATTAAAAGAATTTTTTAGATTTTAATTTGTTATTAATAGTTTGAAACCGAAAAAACAAGTATTAATATAAAAGTAGCTTATGGAGCGCATTTAAGATTCGGCGCATCCTAAAATATAGCACTCCAACTAGTTTGTATTATTTGTTTTCCTTTTTTAACCGCATTATATCACTCATATATGCATGAATATTCAGCTAGAATAAAAATATACATTTGAGAATTTATCATTTCCAACATATGGACGTGTATAAAAACAAATAATAATTACAATTATATTGAAAATGTTCGATATTAATTACAAAAATACATATGTTGACAATTAATTCCAACTTAATTAAACAAATGTGTATGTAAAGTATAATTGGAAAAATCTGCTGTGGTCAAATAAATAAAATACGTAATTACTTAATTTTCATGAAAAAAAATTCAAATGATTTTTAAGGAAAACAAGTACGAAAGTATAGTCGGGCATGGCCGACCATATGATACCCTACACCATGAGTATATTTTTACAATTTTTACTTTTATAAAATTTTTATTTTTTGTAAAGAAACTTTTATGTTGAATATTACCATAATTCGAAAATATTTAAGCCATTTATTGATAAAAAACTAAAATTTCTAAATGAGGCTTTATATAGGTCAAATATGGGCCGATCCTCGGTAAATTTTGGAAAAGGATATATTTCTAAATAACAGTTAGTTTTGTTGAGTTTCATTGCGATACAAATGGTTACAAGTCAATTTTAGACGTTTAAGTCATTTTTTGAAGGGGGGTTTGTATGGGGGCTAGGGTCAAATATAGGCCGATCCTTACGAAAATCTGCAGTATCATTTATACTTATACAAAACTTATTTGTGCCAATTTTTAGAGAGATAGCTGAATATTTGACGTAATTATAGCATAAAAAGTTCAAATCGGGAGGTACGGTTGTATGGGGGCTAGGTGAAATAATGGACCGATTTCAACCATTTTCAATAGGCTTCGTCCTTGTGCCAAAAAACATGCTTGGTCCAAATTTCATCAAATTATCTTGAAAATTGCGGCCTGTACCTTGCGCACAAGGTTTACATGGACAGCCAGCCAGCCGGACAGACGGACGGACGGACATGTCTTAATCGACTCAAAAAATGATTCTGAATCGATCGGTATACTTTAAGGTGGGTATTGGACCAATATTTTTGTATGTTACAAACATCAGCACAAACGTATAATACCCTCCCCACTATAGTGGTGTAGGGTATAAAAATAAAAATTTAATCTCTCAGCAAATTATTTCAAGAAATAAAATTTAAATAAATATATTATGAAATTCTTAGAAAAATTGTATACTTGACAACTTTCATACATAGTATGTATGAACATTGTACAATATTGAATAGCAATACAATATTCGAACACATTTAACATAATTTTAATTAATAATATTCCGGTCCAACCCACTATTTTATTTTAAAATTATTTTTGCAGTATTCAGCTCAAAATTGCGAAATTTTTAGGACCCATTTCAAATAAATCTAAAATATTTATTTTTCAGAAATTACGTTTAGGTCAGGATTTTCAATAGTGCTAAGTACATTAATATAGTAGTATTCCTAAATGAAATTCTTAAAACGGCTGTTCCTCGGAACACTCTAATGAACAATTGAAATAAAATTCGCCAAAAACTATTTTTAAAATTATGAAGATACCGGCCCATAACTGAACAAAGTCTCCATTATAGCATCTAAGATCAAAATTTATATATTTATATATAATATATATATATATATATATATATAATATATATATATATATATATATATATATATATATATATATATATATATATATATAATATATATATATATATATAATATATATATATATATATATATATATATATATATATATATATATATGATCACCTGTCTTTATTAACTTTAATTTAATGTATATTCTTTCATGGTGGGTAAAACTGAATATATCAATCTTACATGTCCTCTGTTCCAATAACCTCTTTTGATATATGTAATAGTTTTAAAAGCATGAGACCTACTGACAAATGGAATGACATAAATATCCATGTGGTGGTGTCTTTTAATAAATGTGATAATTCAAGCCTCTTATACATTTATGTATGGACTTTATTAATTGAATCATTTGATTTATGGTTAAATCACAAAGGCCAGCTTAACTCACACTCGTGCACACAAACGCAATTACACGCACACAACAACATATGATTGTATATAAATATATATGTATATCTGCCCTGCATTTCTGTAGCTACTAGGTCAATTAACCCTTTATGTTATTAATTTATTTTCATTAAGAATGGCTAAAAAATAACTTGTTAAAGAAAATTTTTCTCGATTTATTTAGGGTCATTAAATTGTCAGTTTATTTTTTTTTTAATATTTAAATCAAAATGTTCTAAAAATATGCATGTAAGTGAAGTGATACCATGACTCCTTGTAAAACTACAGCGTACTCATACCAATTTTAATTTGTTATTGTGTGCACCAGACCACTTATGAAAAACTCATAGAAACATACACGCATTTATATCTACTAGTAAAAATAATTGTATTAAAACGTTTATGATGATGGCTATTAATAACGGAAAAAAACGTTGCATTGGTTGTGGTTAAAAGAGAAAAATTGCCATAAACTAGCAACTTATACATATGTACATACATATAGTTTCCAATATATATATTTGGTAAGGGCAACCGAAAAAATACTGTAATACGATTAAACACAAATAGATATAAATATCAATTTTGTAGGCCGCTTTAAGGATTTATGAGCTTTAACCAGCTTAAACCACAAAAAATTGCCAATGTGTATTAGTGGCTTCATAAAAAGTCATTGGCAGGGAAGATGCTGAAAAAGAGGAGATAAAATATTTAAAATATGCGATCATATACCAAAATTTGTTTTCATAAATGAAACTTTTATATGTCAGCAATTTTTTGGACATTAAAATTATATACATTTGTTGTATTTGAATTGTCTATTCGTGTTCTTCTAAGTTTTGTTACTAGACATAATTGCAGTCATATAAAATTTCTTAAGTTTTAATCATTTATCATCAACTAAAACGCAAGATTACTTTTTTTTTTTTGTTGTATATACTTACGCGCTTAATATTTATGATAAATTTTAATTGGATTATAAATTTCTTTCAGGACTTGACAATATTTTTAAAAAGATAAAAGCTTTTTGAAAATAATAAAAAATATGCTTTAATACCATAATCTTGCTTAATAATCAACTAAGCGTAAGATAAAATACCAACAAAATACTCACGTCTATATAACAAGAAAGGAATACTTACTTATCTTAATAACTAAATATAATCGCAGGCTACCGACCAAAGAAGACCATCATTATCTATTGTTTTTATGTACATTAATTGCTTAAACCCCCTTAACAGGGTGGCATTTGGGGTGCTTAAACATTATAAAGAGTTTGTGAAAGAAGTCAAGTGCTGGTTATACCTGAAACTATTATTACTCCTAAGAATTTGCTGCTAGTATTTAATTTAAAATTTATGTATTTTCTAATTGGATTTCAATTTCTATTCTTATTTTGTTCATGCTTTACTTTCTTCTGTTTTTCCATGGACAGATACAATAACAAAAACTGTAACAGTTGTGGCAGTGGCCTTACCACAGACACAGGCAGTAGTTGGATCTACAGCCGCATTAGTTGAAAGTTTACAATTCAATGCTTTCGATACAACACATAGTACTTTTGCCTCATCGCCGTCGTCATCGTCGTCCTGGTCATCATCATATTTACCATCATCATCATCGTCTTTTGAAGGAGCTGGTGGTGCTATACAGCAGAAATTTTCATCACCTTCTCTAGCATCGTCTGTTGCATATCCCACATCATCAACAACAATGTCTGGTTTTCACAATACTAAGACGTCCAGAATTATGAGCAACATCAACAGTATTAGCCCAACACAAACGATAAACTTAATACTCACTACATTTAGAACCAGGGGCAACAGTAGGAATAGTGGCAACACTAGTGGTGACAGCAGTGGCGTTAGTTTAAGTACCATGTTGTTGGGCAAACAACAAAATACTTTAAGTTCTTATGCACCCACTACCAGTATCAGTCATGGTAGTGGATTGTCATTTAAAAATGTTAAGAAAAGCAAAAGCAAAAACACCATCACAGCCAGCGATACGAGCAGAAGTCAAGGTAGCAGCAGTTTTTATAATAATGACCAACAAGAACAGCAAAACCAGCAGCAGCATTTTCCACTTGACTTTACATTTTCAAAAAATCATTGGACAAATTCAGGTGAGTCTATTATGCATCAAAGTTGCTCTAAAAATAACATAATATATGATTATTATGTCGCTATTAAGAAAAAAAGCAACGTTTGAATACATATCTTAAATAAGTACGACGGCGTGGTTGCTTAAAGAGTAAAATACTTAAATAAATTATTTCTATAAAAATAAGGACATTTTAAAACGTTCATATATAAATTTGTACGACTAACTTCTTTGAATTATTTAAGTATATCATCAAGTGTCATATTTTTAATTGAATACAAAATAATATCATTATTATACCCAAAGATATTGATCCTATACCCACCTGTAAGTTTACCAATCAGATAAAAATTACATTCTTGATTAAGCCTTACTTTCAATCCGATTTTAAACTAAATAGTTACACAGGCCAACGATGAAAAAATTTTTTAGTAATTTTCACTTATTCCAGTATTATTTGGTTTTCTTATTCCGAATTTTTTCCACATTTTTTCTTTTAGTACTTTTGACTAAAATCTAAAATTCTGTAATTTCCCTCCACTAGAGGTATATATAAGTTTGTCGTTCCGTGTGTAATACCAAGAAATATTCATCTAAGATCCAACAAAGTATATATGTTCTGGGTCATTGTAAAATTCTAAGTCGATTTAGCTATGTCCGTCTGTCTGTCTGTGTAAAACACGCTCACATTAAAACTAAGCCAAGGAGATAAACCAAATTCACCGAAAATATTTATTGTTGTCCTACGCAGTTTGGTTTTAAAAATTAGTAAAATCGGCTCATGACGTAAAATGTTATGGGTAAAAATTTCGGACTACTTTGAAAAAAATTACGTTTTTTTTTTGTAATTCTTCAGCTCTTTTCTCGGAAACTACAAAAGATATTTTGTAACATATTTTTTTCTACCAGTGATCAAGTATGTTGAAAATCATGACAATAGATTCAAAATTTTCTAAAGTTCTAGTCTTGTAGACCGGAGGTGGTGATTTCGATTCCCACCTGAGGCACTGGTTAAGGAGCGCACAACAGCACCGATATAGGCCTAGGTGTATTTCTTTGGATTTGATGTATATATGTACATCCTCCTTTCAAACTAAATAACTGACTATCTAAAGCCCCCATACAAAGGAACATATTCCCGGAAATTAGTTTATCGTTAATAACTCCCTCAAATTTATCAATATAAACAATATAATAAAAAAGAAATCATACTAACAAGAAAATATATATCGGTCCACAATTGGTCATAGCTCCCATATAAGGTCAACTTCCGAAAATAACTTAAACGCACTTATTTCATTGAATTATTAATTTATCAGGATAAAATTAGACTTGAATATGTTTTATGTACACACTAGTAAAACTTACACAAAGCCGCTAGAATATGACTGGAATAGTTTGGGCAAAAATTATGCCAATATTATCAGTAATTCCAGATTTCTTGCGCGGATTTTCTACTATTTATTTTCTAAGTAATAGGCTTCAAGCCTATGTAGTTATAGGAAATGCACACTAAAAATTAGTTTATTTAATGCTATATTTTATTCCACTCTTTTTTTTAAATTTATTTATAGGTTTCTAACCCTTAAACCAAACCACATTCACCTATGTTTCTGTTTGGTTCTTGACTGTTTTGCCATTTTCTCCAGTTCGTTCTATTTCTAATTTTGTTTATATTTTTCTCAGAGGTAAATCAACTATAAAATTGATTTTCTGGTATTTTTTTTATTCCCTGCGGTAACTCGCTTCTAGACCACTTACGTTTGTGTAGATTGTGTAATGATTGTGTGGCAATTGATTGGCAAGGAGTGGTTGTTAAATATTAGTGAGCAGATTTATTTATACAAAAATACAGCTTTACTAAGTAAGTTAATTTTTTGCTTGTCTGAAAGGAACAAATACCTTCACCTACAAATTTGTATTTTTATTTAAATTGGGTGTGTGTCATGTTTACTCCAAAGAATTTCTTTGGCTAATAAATACAAGAAGCATTTTAATTTTAAATAAATTTATTAAAATCCTAATAAATTGCTTAGCATGTGATTTGAAATGACATAGATAAAGTTATATAAATCCTTAGGAAAGATTTGTTAATAAAAATAGATTAATATAAAAAGCAAGTATATTATAAATTATAATTTATTGTCAACTTAAAGTATTTAGTTTTTGATCTATGATTATGATTTATTCCATGATTAAAACTTTTTTTAATAATCACCTCGAAATTAATTTGCTTAATCTTTTGCTTAAACTTAATGTTTAATGGCTTTATAAAAGTAAATAACTATATTCCTTTAAAAGTAAACATGTCATTTAAGTATGAAGAAATTAATAAAATTTAAATTTTAATTCTTAAAATTCTCAACAGAATCCTATAAACTCGCGTAAATAATCTCTGGTTGTTTAACTAACAACGATTAGAAGAAATTCTACTTCATCTTTCGTTTATGAATAATTCGATGCTTAAGTAGATAAGTAAATAAATAGTTTTACTATACATTTACTCATAAACATCTATAATGTTTCGCCTTACATTTTCCTGCAATTTAACAAACCTGGGATTTGTACAATATTCTGTTCTTAAGTGACATAAAACAAAAGGATGTTATGAAGGGGGTAATATAAAAGCTTATGAAGGAAAAAAAACAGCATGAACGTATAGTCGGGCATAGCCGACCATATGATACCCTGGTAAAACATTTTTCATGAGGGCTCAAAGGGGAGTAGGGGAAAATGTGGGCCTATCCTTATACATGTTGGTAAAGGAATTCACGTCTACTTCAAAACTATTTATATTTTATAATTATTTAGTGTTATTTGTGTTTATAGGTGAATTTTGACCTTATTTAGTTATTTTCTGAAGGGAATTTGTATGGGGGCTAAGGTCAAATGAGGCCCTATCCCTACAAAAATCGGTAATGTGAACATTTAACTTAATTATGAGCCTAAAGGCCCTATTAGTCCTTGGGCCAAAAAAATAGTGTGTGCCAAATTTCATCGAATTATTTTGAAAATTGCGACCTCTACCTTGCACACATGGTTTACATGGACAACCAGCCAGCCAGACGGACATGGCTTAATCGACTCAGAAAACGATTCTAAACCGATTTCTATAGAACGAATATTTTAATGTTTTACAAACCTTAGCACAAACCCAATGTACACTCCCCACTAAAATGGTGTAGGGTATAACAAGTAATAATAATAATAATAATATATTCAATGCAATGCCTTCTATATCTTAAGATCCTTTTTAAATATGTCTCCATTAAAGGAAATAAGTTTCTTTTTATGAAGAAAATATGTCTCTTTCACAGTAACTTTTTCTAAAGTAAATATGATGCTTCTAAAGAAAGATTTTCTATAAAAAAGTGTCTCTTTTATATTAGAATTCAGTTGTATAACTGTAAATCTTTACTCTGTAAATCGATGTTAATAAAATTGTATAAATATGAGTTATAGACCATATACAATTTTTTACAACCACACATTTTTTCGTTTTACATTTTAAAACATTTCCAAGTTTCTTTTTAAAATAATCCGGATTTTTGTATTGCAAATAAAAGCATCAAATCAGTTTTTTATAATTATCTTTTTATTTAGACAGTTTTATACACAAACACTTTTAAGAAACTACAAGACTCTTATAGTAAACGGTATATTTATCTTCAACACTCGAAAGCACACTTCACAGTATTAACTTAGTTCTATGATCGATTGCACCGTGTAATTCGATATTAAAAAAAAATCAACATTTAAAAAAACCGACAGTAGTAAAACTGTAAAAACAGGTTGAAAAACAGGTCGATCACCCTAATACCTATGTAAAATCTTTAAGATATTCTCTTCTGTACAATGATTGACTTACGAGTAAGTGCAAGTAAGTATGTGCAAAAAGGTTTTAATATTGCCACGCTAACGTATACGCAATATTTGTGAAGTAAGTTATTGATCACTAAATATTACTAATACGCCACCGCTACACAATAACGCTACGTAAGGATATGGTTTGTAGCAGAGTTTGATTGTTTAAAGTAGATTATGTAGAGAAAAATAGGGTAAATTATATACTGATCCTCTGAGAGATTTAGGTTTCTATAAAACTTGTTCATTACGATACTAATGGTATTATCTACGAGTTTTTATAAGGGGACATTTTATATGGGCGGTTAGGTCAATTATAATGCTATTATTAACCTACTATGAGCGTTTATGTTATCCTGAAAAGAACTTCATATAATTGAAAGAGTTAATAATAAACCGATTCTTATCAGATTTGAAACACAGATTGACTTTATGAGTTCGGTAGAGTCAATTATTAACCGATTCTTATGAAATTTGAAAGAGGGAGAGGCCCAAAAGCATAATAAATTGTTAATTTTCCTTTGTTTGAACGACATTTCTTAATATGGTAAGATTCTTCTAACAAGGATTTTAAACACTGGTAAGTTACACATTTCTAATGATATTTGTTGCATATTTCTCTAAATACTGCAAATGATATGACAAACCACATTTACCTGAGTAACTTACAAAACTAGACAAACATGAATATAAATAGAAAAAAACTTTTTTAAATCTAAAAACATAACAACAAGCATATTTTGTTTAATGTTGCTAAAATAATATTAGCATTTTTATAACACATTTAAAATAATAAGTATTCGTATCTTATACTTATTACATTTTCAGTATACTTTTCCTTTTGTTCTCAAGCATTTTTTTGATACACTTCAGTAAAGATGAATTTAGGTTGTTGATGTCATTATCTTCTCTTGTCACATTTACAGATGCTGCTCTTAATGGGGGAGTGGACGCAGGTATTGTTGGTACAAATAGTGGTGCTAGTGGTGTTGTTGGCAATTTTAGACTGGCCTCTCTATCATCTGTAACATCTTCATCCTCATCATCAATAACAGCGTTTTCGTCGTCGTCATCATCATCAGCGACGGAGACAGAAAGACCGCGTATATTTCGTAACAAACATCATCATGAACGTCATTGGGGGCCATTTTTTGAAGAGCCACTCAACTCAACAACCTCAGGCGATAATAGTATAACAACAGCCCATCTCTATACGGAAGCAGTACTTAACTGTCGAGTTGGTATGCTGAAAGACAAAACGGTATGTTGTTAAACCCATTATTTATACATACAAAGTGTATGTGTCTGTGTGTGTGTGTATTTGAGTTTCCCTTTCCTATTCTGCTATTTCATTTTTCGTTCTTTTTTTATTTAGATCACTATGTTGTAAGTAAAATCCATAACAGAAGTAGTAACAACAACAATAACTAAGAAAAATAAATTATATAGAAAAATCTTAAAGTATTCCAAAAAACAAGTAGGAAGCCAAATATAAGACAGAAGAATGAAAGAAAAAATACAAACGAATAAGAAGTTAAATTATAGTGTCATTATATTAAAATTCATAAATAATACAATGTTTGCCAAAAAGTCAAGTAAAACTTGTGTGGTAATACATATCACTCCATCTCATATACAAATGTAAGATTTTTAAAAAACCATTAATGCCTCCATATACAAACATACAGTATTTAAAACACCCAAAGGCAAACTTCAATTTGACTAAAAGCTTAGCTGTACTTAAAGGATATAATTTTCAACAAAACGAGAAAGAATGAATGAATAAAAAAAATATATATTTTTTAAATGACAAGCACCCTCCCAGTCATACTGTGCGCTGCAATACTGCAAGATAAGTATGAAAAAATATTAAAAAAACAGCCTGTAAAGTATGAGAAGTGAACGCAGAAAACAAGGAATACGAGAAATACAATTCTACTTATAATTGCAAATGACAGTGTGTATTGCAAAGTGTAATATAATGCCGTTGCCACTGTGTCGGAAACAGCTGCTGTTTCGATAACTGCTATTTGAGTATAGCAACTCAAATCTGATAATCACAGTGTGTTTTCTATGAACTCTATGAACACTTCTATGAGCAAATTTCTCGATGCATTCCTGAACTATATGTTTCCTTTGATATTTGGCATAGTATAGTAAAAAATCCTCTAGAAAAAATAGTTCTTCAATATCAATGTATTGCAATGAATATGATCATTTATGATCCGATCATAATAGATCATATTATCGGGAGATGTTCTGATATAGAAGCAATGACAATGGACTGATCCGGAAGAAATGTAGTAGAAAGTTTCATATGTATATACATAAAATGTATTTTTATGTTGAATTTTATTTCAATAGCTTTATTTATCAATGAAATATGTACGATTAATTGATTTTCGGAAGTAGACCTAATATGGAACCAATGATCATGACATAAAAAATTTTTAAGTTGTGAACCGACTTTGCTTAGAACAACAATAAATATTTTGGGTGAACATGGTGGACTTCTTTTATTTAGATCCAACCTGAGCGTGTTTTAAACGGACACAGCAAAATCGACTTAGGATTTCTTAAGGACGAAAAATATACATCTTGTATAAATATTTTTAGTACTTGCAGAGAAAAAATATAGTTCGACATGGTTACTGTAACTAAACTATTCTCACTGTAACAATATATTGTTAACAAAAACATATAATTGTTATTTTAATTATATTTAAACAATATTGTTGTATATTGGATCATCATGTATAACAAACAATATTATAGTAAATAAAAAATATTATAAAAAAATATTTCAATTGTATTTAATCATAATATGATATTTTAAAATTGTTAAAATAATCATAATATATTTAAACTACAATCATAATTTTTACCATAATATGTTGCTCTTAGAACATGGTTACCACAATCATGTTTTTTCTATACGTGTGGTCTAAACTGTCTCAAGAATGTGTCGATAAAAATATAATAATAATTTCTCATATATAGCCTTATTAAACAATAATAATTTTAAAATAAATTTTGCTTTCATGAAGGCGTATTATCAAGAAAATCGACGCTAAAAACAAAGCTCTTCTTGTCAATCAGAGTGCAATTATGTTCCCATTACGCTCAAGTCGAAGGTATTTTATAAGTCTAACAAATTAAGCATTAACGAAATTATTTGGTAATCATCATTTATGACCAAAATTGACCACGTATTTATGTAAATTGTTATTTACTATATCTGCAACATATTGTCTTTATTGTTTAGATATTTATTGAAATAAATTATCATTAACATCAAATTTTTACATGTAATCTGCAGCTTGTTTGACATAAATTTCCTTATATTAAACAACAACAATAACATCCTCAATTTATTTATTATTTAAGAAGTCAACACATTTTATTAATTGTATTACATAAAACTTTGATTTTTCTCTGAAATTATTAAAAACACAATAACATACATCATGTAAAATTTTGTTATTTCTTTTTTCTGGCTGCACTAAAAAAATCTTAAAATAAGCTGAAATATAACAAAAATATATATACAATATATTTTTTTTAAACTGATTCCTAGTTGACTCACTGTTTAAGTACTTGTCCTTATGGCACTCATGGCTGACCTGCTTTACTAGAGCCATTTTTATCATTAGTTTTTCAAGCAATTTTCTGAATGAGTATGAGAGAAAATGTGTGCAAGTGTGTGCATTTTTTATTCTTATTTTTAATATTTTTTTGTTATCTCCCAACATACTTGAATGTACATGAACTTACCATTTCTAATTGTTGTTTTTATATTTGTTTTACTGTTATGTGTTGTGTTGTCGTAGTCTTGAGTAATTTCTTAGTTATAGCATCTAACAATGTCCAAATACTTGAGGTCTAATACAGACTGATGATGGCACTGGTAGTTCTGCTGCTGCCACTGCTAGTGACTGGGAAAGAAAAGAGAAAAATCCAATATATTTTTAAGTCAATGTGTACAAGTATTTGTGGTTGTATATCTATATGTATATGAAAAATGTGTGAACATTTTTCCTATCATTCCATCATCTAAACACAACATTCACTCATTTCAACATACACACATACTTTCAGAAAGGAAAAATGAACCGAAAACAAATCAACAAAAATTCCGGTCATGAAGTCTTTTAGTTGGGTATTTTCTAGTGACTTCTTTTGCATCATATTGTAAGCTTGCAGATGGGTAAAAGAATAAAGTCCTTTAACTTTTTTTAAACATAAAATAAATTTTAAGTGCAACAAGGGTAATATCTCTGTTTAGCTATATCGAATCATTGATAAGCGGGCTAGATGAAATAATAGATCGATTTCAATTAATATCCATATGCTATATAAAACAATAAATACAGGTATTTATAAACGAACTTTCAAAATTAATATGATTGGCTTTTATAAAATGAACATATTCTTTCAATAATCTTCCTAAATATTTAGTAAAGTTGGCTCATTAAACGAACAATTTTCTTATTGTTGTTGGTTTTATAATTTTCCTTTTTCAACAAATCATGCTTTCCTTTAACATTGGCAATGAGGCGTGCTACACTACATACATACATACACATATATAGATGTTGCTTTTATTGTTTTTGTTTTTAATGTTTGTTGCAAGAAGTGGTACATGGTATGTTTGCCATATGTACTTTATAATAGCCATCAGCTATTTTCTTACAACAAACACTGCCACAAAATACACCTTAAAATATGTATTTAAGTCTATTTAAGGTTCTAAGTATTAACAGGGGTGTATGGGTATATGTGAATGAATGTAAGTGTTTTCGTTGTAAGTGTAGTTATACAGTATTTGTTAGTAGAATATTTAGCAGTAGTAGCAGCAACAACAAGAATTCTTCTTGACAAAATTGTCCTACGTTATCTTTTTTTGCAACTTTGACATACATTTTTACAAAAGCGTACATGGACATCTTAATTTTTTTTATATAAATTTTTTAAGAAAATATCTTCATGTTCGCCTGTTTGTACATGTGTCGGAAGATTTTCTTCTGCTTTTCTTCTTTTTTCAACTATTTTTGGCTGAACTTTATAACCTTCTTCTGGTAATAAAGACCTTTTTATGACAAGGATTTTGTCTTTTAGTATAAGACACAGTGTATGTATGTCAAAACTCAAGATTTAAACAACCAGATAAACTGCCATAAATATCAATTTGTTTTGACGCTTCTTTACTATATTAGGCCGATGAAAATACCAACAAAACGCCAAAAGAAATGCACAGACTCACAGACAGCAATGAACATAAGGAATATTACCAACAGCATTTAAGAAACTTAATAAGCTGCCATATAAAATTGAAAGATGTGACATGTAGTAAGGCTTTTCATGTCATAAATAAATAAATTATTATTATTGTCATTGTTGTAGGCGTTATTTACTTTTGTATTCTTTAAGTCTAGTTACATACATATGTATATGTATATGTATATAATATAGCATGAAATTTAGCTACAATTCTAACATTTAGCTTATTATGATGTTTATGTAAAGGTTTAAAGAAGGGACATATATCATTTGATCCTCAAAGGACTTCAGATCAAGATAATAGAATAATATATAATTATACATATGTAATACATTGTATAATTATATTATTGGCTGTACCGAATCTCATATACCCACCATCGAAAATGGAATGCTCCTCAAAAAACATCAAGGTGATAATTGTAAAATATCTTAAGTAAATTATGAACCAATCACTTTTGAATAACAAAATATTTATTAAAAAAAATATTTTTAATAAATTTTTGAACCTTGAACATACATCATTTTTTGAAGTGGACCTTATATCCTACTCTTCAAATTATCTTAGAAAGAACTTATGTGAGGGACACAGTCCGCATGAAGATTTTGGCTTATATGAAACTTATTTATATGGTGGGTTTAAAAGTATGAGTGCAAAAGTCAAACTGGTGTGAAGAAAATTTAAAAATTTTTTCTACAAATAAAATTCGTAAAAAGTATAAATTTGAAATATATATTTCATATATACCGTTAAGAGCATAGAAAAGGTATACATAGAACTGAAACTGAGTATGACATAACCTAAGTCTGCTGTCAAAAACCTAAGTCGTGAGAATGTATTAGTTGAAAAATATTTAACCCAACTAACACAAACTCTTTCGTTTAAAAAGTTTTTATATTTTTGTTTGATATTATATTTGGATATTTTATGAAATAATGTTTTGAATTAGCCATTTTTATTCAATATCAGTTGACCAATGTAAGAAAGATCTTCATTAAAAATTATTCTTAATTTTAAATAAACTCTTTGTGTTTGCTGGGTTGAGTCAATATTGACACTTGAAAATTATATTAAAAAAATAAAAACTATTGAAAAATTTGTTTTTTTTCTGAAAATGTTTTTAATAATTTTATGGGAAAACTTAACTTTTAGCAGTGTTTATTGCAGCAGCAGGGGCTATTTTGCCAAAGGAATTGTGCTAATGCTAAAATTAACGCTTGATATGAACGATTATTGTTAATTTCAAAGCAGACTAAATGCAGTCTAAATACACCCTACACCACACCAATGGGAACGGTATTTTGTTTAAGTCTTAAAGTTTGTAACACCTGCGTCGATGTAATGATGTAATCCGCCCATAAATTAGCCTATTGATCTTTTTTGTAAGCGGTACATGCTAACAAGAATAGGGTATTTATAAAATTCGACTCAACAAATTTTATATATACAAAATTTTGACTATATATTGTTATAATGAGTAGTACATTCATTAATTAAGCAAACATCAATCTCTTGAATATAACTTCTACATTAAAAAATACTAAATAACTTATTGCTACTTACTCGCAAAGTGGTAGGGTATGATGTATTCGGATACATTTTGTACTTTCATATTTTTGTTATTTTATGTAAACAAAAATAAAAATACTCATACAATTGTATTAAATTCACACAGAACCTGTACATGTGAGACAGTAATATTTCTTACTCTCAGTAACACTTCTATTTATTTTTCTATGGTTAAGAGGTTATCATGCCATAAACATATACAAAATATTGACTGTATTGTTTGTATAATATTGAAAACTATGTAGTTGTAAACATGTACATAAAACACAAACTCAATTTCTTTTGTGTTTACTACACATTTTCACAAAAAAGAATAAATGTACAAAATCAAGGTTGGATAATATATATACATAAAAGCAGAATTTATTATTGGTAATAAAGTAATAAAGTTGAAGAAATAAATTTTGAAAATCGACACTTTTATCAGGGAAGTAAAATAGTGAATGCAGAAAGTACTCTTTAGAACTATTAAAAATATATACCCCACATATTTTTTAATAATATATCAAAATATTGGCCTTATAGGTTCACCTAAGAATTTTTATAAAAACTATTAAAAAAAATAAATAATAAATTGTCTATATAAAAATCATTCTGCAAATGTTTTTTTTTTCTGGATAGGGCCGTTGTTGCTCATAGATTCCATATAAGGTCTACTTCCGAAATGAAATTCAACACAAATATGTTTTGTGTATATGTAAACCACTCTACGCTTTGTTCATATTTGAATCACCTTACGAACTTTTTTCGAATCGAAAATCACTTAAACGCATCTATTTCATTGAATTATAAAGTTATCAGGATAAAATTTTACTTGCATATGTTACGTGCTCATATGCAATTCTACAAATCTTTACATTTTGATTGATTTTGTCATTCCGATTTTAACACATCGAAATATTGGTCATAGTTCCATAAACGTATATATATTCTGGGACCTAATTAAATTCTAAGACGATCTAGCCATGTCCGTCCGTCTGTCTGTTGAAATCACGGTAGGCACCACATGGGAGGAGCTACACAGTTGAAATTTCACATAAATATTCTCTATTGCTAAGGTTTGTTTGGTATTGAAAATGAGCTATATGACCGATATTTTCGGATAGCACCCATCCAAGTGGACCTCCAAAAGTAGCTTTAACTAGCATAACTGCTTTGAAAGCAAGAGTATAGCAATAAATTCGACATAAATAAGTTTCCAATGGGCCAAAATCTTCCTACCAAATTTTTTGAGGATCAGTTCATATACCCTGATGTTTATAAGGGAGCATCCTTTTACGGTATATGTTAGTCGATTTGATGGTGGGTATATGAGATTTGGCCCAGCCGAATATAACACTCTCACTTGTTTTTTTTTTTTTTTTTTTTTTTTTTTTTTTTTTCGGTTCATTATTTTTCTCTTCATTATTGGACGTAAGAGATATAAGGTCCACTTTCGAACATCACTTAAATGCATATTTTTCACTATTTAATAAAGCAAAATTTGACTTGAATTTAGTATGTATCCACATAAATAATTATACCAAATTTTTTTCAATTATCACAATTCGCAATTCCCATAAAGGACTATTTCCGGAAAATACTTAAAGTAAATACTTAAGTTTTCGGAATAAAATTTAACAAATGCATATTTCTGAAAATCACTGAATACTACATAATTCACTATTAAATGATAATATTTCGATAAAGTTCGACATAAGCTTGTTCTGTGTATTGATATATCATTCTGCTAAAACGTTTTCTAACTGATCTAATATTAATTCTGATTTAAAGTTATTAAAAATTGACTTCGAAATAAAACTCGACAGGAAATTCCGGTAATAGTAAAAATTAAAAAAAAAAAAATAAAATAAAATAAAATTTTTTGATTTAAACTAGTCTTGTCATAAATGACCAAAATCTATTTGTTTGTCTGTACATTAGACTGACTCAAAAAAAAAAAAATAACTCAACAAACGATAACACAAAGAAAGGCAAGGTAAATTTTGAGAGGGCACGTTTTTGTTTTCCATACAAAATGAGTAGGTCTAATGTACATAGAAGTTACTTTATTGTATTAGTTTTTTTAAAGCGCTGTTTTTATGTATATCTTGTGTAAATGTTTTATTGGTGAATCTATATCCCAGATATTTTAAACAGCCAAAGGCGAAAATCAAACACAAAACAAATTTTCGACAACAATTTTGTTTTTGTAGGTGTTTGAGGAAAATAAAATCCCGCTTCAAAAACACCAGATCCTTGTACAATTTATTTATTTGTTTGCTTGTATGTATGATTCGATAGTTTTCGTAACAAACAATGGAATAAACAATGACAATGGAATATCCTACAACACAACACTCAAGAGGATGGATAGTATACTTTTTCAGATAAGGGTGATAATCATTTTCTACATTTAAGTCGGAATATAATTACGATTATTATTTAATAAAATATTTATTAAATCTCCCATTCTACCATTTTATATAATTCTATACAGATTTAGGTAAATGTATCACATACGATGTACTACAACTTGAATCTATTTTTATTATTATGTGCTGATCAACTTATTCAGTTTAGGTCTATAAGTAAAAAATTTCAAAAAGTTGCGTAGTGTATCACGTAGTTGACTATACAGTGTAATTTGCTTAATATTGCTACCATTCGTGTAGTAGTTTTTCATTTTAAAACTTTTTATGTAGATGTGGGTGTTTATGTTTTTTCGTTTAAAGACAGGATGAATTCTGAACAATTTTTGCGGCTGTAAATATGACATTTAACCTGTTCTTAAAATAAAACATTTGTCAGACCCATTTAACCATAGTTTAAAAATCACTATAAGCTATTGACATGTTTTTGATTGTTTTTATATTGATTCCAATTTGTCTTTCCTTCTCTTTCTATTTATCCTTGTAAGATTCAATAGAGAAATTTATGTTCTTCATAAAAAACAGACATAAACAACATTTCGCTTTAAATTTTTTTATTTTCTATTGTAAAATTTACCAAAAATATAAATATGTTACATAAATACTATATTTATATTAATAACTATTTATCAGAAGTTTATAAAAAAGATGTTTATAAATAGGACCTTTACTTCCTTATTCATAAATAACATTTTATTTAAAAAAAGTTTAATAAAACAAAATTTTCATACAAAATTTGATTTATATAAAAATCTCGGTTTAAAAGCTTGGTGGCAATGTATTTGGCCAAGCTGTAGGGTACATGAGTATGACTGTATTGTTATTGTTAAACTAAACATGTATTTTTTTTTTTTTTTTTTTTGAAAATTTTATATCAAAACAAAACCAATATTTTAAACCCCAATAGTATTAAATTAATCATAATATTTTCCAAATATAAATAAACAAACAATAAAAAATCCATAAAACAGATTAAAAAAAAACATTTGTTTCTATGTGTAAAAAATGATAATTTAAAAAAAAGTTAACAAAAACCATAAACTACAATAAAAAACCTACACCAAAAAAAGTGTAATCTTGGCTCAGTGCCACAAAGGCAACAAATATTGTATTTGTGTCCCCATTTACCTTGGCTTTTCTGTCCACAAATATATAAAAGTATTAAACTCAAGGCATCGTTTATTTTACACCTTAGTAGGTGTTAAAATATCAAAGTGTTAAAAAAATCAATTCGTTTCCAATTAAAAATCTTGGAATATTGAGCTTGAAGTTTTGTTCTCTTAGTACATTAAATATTAAGCTTAGATTTTTAATGAAATAAAAACAAGTTACAGTGCTATATTCAGCTTGGCTGAAACTTAAATCCACCATCAGCTACTTTTATATTTCAATATAATCTTACACCATATTGTCTTAAGGTGGCTATAAAAATACATTTCACATTACGTTGTTAAGGTATTGTGCAACTTCCGATAGAGATTAAAAGTAAACATATGACACACTTGACAATGTCCTCTAGGCAGTTTTAATGCAAAACATTCCCATGTCGTTTATTTCTTTGACATTTCATCCTTTTTTTGTTTTAATTTTTTGAGTATTTTCTGTTTTTTCTTAGAACTAACTTTTATTTAACATGATTACTAAATATACATATATGATAAAAGAGAAATGAAAACTGTTAGAAACTAAGCTGACGGCGACTTCTTACAAAAAATATGTGAATAAATTCTTTTTAAACTTTTGTTACAATACTCGAGGACAAAAAAAATAGAACAAGTTTGTACTTCATTTTTGGAATTGGTTCTTGTGTGGAATCTATGACGAACAATAAAGTGGAGTGACTTATTTATATATAAAACATATTCATGTGCTCTTTTTCAACACCAAACAAATTTTATTGATAATTTACGCAAAATTTCAACAGTGCGATTTCAACAAATAAGTGCAGTCCGTAAGTTTTTGCTACTTAGATAAAACCATATGCTTTTTAAATATAGTGAAATTGTTTTATTTTACTGTAAAATATTTCCCTTAATTTAATATGTTTCTGTATAAAGATTTTATACACTAAAATTCAAATAAATTATAATTGGTTTGACATCAAATACCCACAAGTTCATAACCTCAGCGATTTTATCTGAAACTTAAACCTTACTCTATTGCTCTTATTACAAATAAGTAACTATACACACATATGTATGTACTTACATGTATAAATAACACGACTGCACTTCCGACTGCAACATTAATGGTCATCTGTACCACAGTGTTATATAAAACTGAAATTTGTTCTTATTTTCCTTTCATTCATTTTCATTTATAAACTTAAATGTGTCTTTGTTTGTTAATGCAATTTCTTTATATTAGGTGTAAAGATAAATTTAATAAAATAAAAATTTAATGAACAATTTTGTCATTACTAATTTTATAAAGTTAAGATATCTCAGTGCCAGTGCCAGTGGCTTATTTTAAGAATTACAGTTGCATTACATATTGCCCTATTTGACATTGGTGTCGGTTTCATATGTTATCCAATTTATCTACTTTAGATGGATCGTGCAAAGGTTTTAAATTTTCAGAAGATTATAAGAAAAAAATTGTAATCTATTGATCAGTAAATTTTGGTATTGGAATTGAGCAAAATCAGCCCATGATTTCATACTGTCCCTAAAATTACTCTACTGGTATAAAATCCGAAATGAGGAAGTCCTGTGAGAACATTTCTGTACCATATCTGGCGTATACTTAATATTTGTAATATCAATTAATAATTAACACGTATACGTACAGGTATCCTTTATAAAAGTAGTACAATTTCACAATGTAAAACTTTTCATTTTAAATAAAATAATGAAAATGATATTTTTTTTTATTTTATACGTTCACAATTTTGGTTTTTATAGCAACTTAACCTCAGAGATTTAATAAAAACATCGAAAGGTGTGTAATATATGAGACTGAGAAAATTATCGCTATTGGTCCATAATGATCCCAAGATCTTATGGAGATCCTATTCCTAAAAATCAAATCCTAATGTTCATATTAGTATCAGCGTAAATCTCACATTTTTAAATAAACATAAATTTTATGTGATATGATTTCGTTTACTGAGACATAGATCATTTTAAACACAAAATATTTTTTTTCTTAAAATCATACATTATATAGTAAAATACAAATTAAATTTGAATAGAATGCTAGATTGGCTTTAATCCTTAAGAGGCAATTTACTTGTTTAAACCTCTAATACTTTTCAAACACACATGTAAAATAATAATATATAAAATGTATGTCTGCATATCGACACTTAAAATGTAAAATGGCTTAAAAATAATTTTAGTTAATGAAAACTATTGTTGTTTTAAAAATATTTTCTTACATATAAGTATTACCTACATTATTATGTCAATAAACACATTTGATAATAATTGTATCGCTATTATATGTTAAATATGATACTTTTTACGATTTATTAATCAAAAAGTAAATTTAAAATTTTTCTTCGTTAACGTTATGACACACTACATTGAGTCATAGTATCATGGAAAGTTTATAGTTTTCAATAAGTCGGATTAATAAAGCGAAGGCGATATATCATAACGTCCATGGACATTATGACGCACCCCGCTTGTTACTCCTTTTTGCATTTCAGGTGACGATATTATACATATGTATGTTTAAATGGAGACTAAAGGGAAATTTAATTTCCTTTGCAGTTTTTTTGTAGTTGAACTGATTGTTATTGGTCTTGATGTTATTTTCGTCATTGTAGTTGTTGTTGACATTGCTGTTGTGGTTGGATGGTTACTGCTTTTGCTGTTCATTTCCACTAACATGTTTTTGTTTCTTATAAAAAAAAAACTGCACTCATACCCAGTAAAAACTTTCATTACACAATAAAAATTAAAGTCATTATTACAACATTGTGACAGGGGGATAATGATTGCATTTTTAATTACAATTACATTTACCAATTACAATTACTTGGAATATGTAATTGAATTTTTACCAAATACAATTACTTGTAACTGAAGTTTCTCTAATTACAATAATTGTAATTGTTCATAGCTTAATTATACACAAGAAGTAATTGACCATATAATGAATTATTTTGTGTCATCATTATCTCAATGCCTTAATGGTAATGATATGATATAAGACAAACGCCTATTCCACTTACTTACAAATAGGGAGTTAAATAGGTACTTATCAAGATCGATTGCTAATAACGAATTAAGTAAGTATATACATGTGAAGTTAGTTATATGTAATTACTAGACTCCTTCGGAGTAATACAGTTAGTATGTGATAGTAATTGAAAAGCAAAATTTTTTCATACGTTAAAATCCTTACTACGTTTTTACTGGTTATATACAAATATGAATATATGTATTTTTTGGATTTATTTAAATATCTTTTTCATTTCAGGTCATGTGGGTGAGACGGACATCGGAAAAAGTATCACTATTGACTGTGGGTAATGTCACCTATAGTAGCGACCCTAGAATACGCGTTAAATTTCAGTATCCCAACAATTGGCGTCTGCTGATAAATCCCACCCAATGGGATGATGCCGGCATTTATATGTGCCAAGTATCAACACATCCACCACGGGTTTTTACAACAAATTTAACCGTTATAGGTAAGGAAGAGAAAAGCACACATTTTAAAATTAGGTTATTTCAATAGATAAAGCGTATATAACAATATTAAGAACAAAATGTTAAGGCAGCAAATATCAACGGGGAAATATAAAATATATAAAAAAACATCAAGATAAATACAACTAAAAATCTACTAACAGTAACAATTGAGGCTTTATGATGGCATGTGTTAAGGTTTAAACTTATATAAATTTGTCTATGCATTAAATTGGGAAAAAATAAGTAATCAACTTGATCTGGACAAAATAGAAAACTGACTGAAACTCTCGATATCATTTGTTCTCAAACAAAGATAATTATTTTGTACTAATGTGAATTATTTTTTTAAATTTCTGAAAACTTGATACAAAAAGATTGGTGAAAATATGAAAAAAAATCAATAAAAAAACTTTTTAAATGAAGGGGTTATTGCATTAGCTTGATATGCTAAAAACTAGAATTTTGAGAAAATCGACATTAAAGTTTAAATAATTTCTCAAAAAAAAAAAAAATATTTTTTTTTACTTTTACTTTAAACTCTCTCAATAATGCTGGTAAATCCGATCGTAAATTTTGAGATTGCTGAGTTTGCTTCAAGTTGAAAAAGCTTAAATATAATAAAAAGTTCCGTATGCCATAAAATAAATATACAGGCTTTAATAAATCTCACTTATCATTCTGCCATTACTTCCACTTAATGGAGGTAACAAACAAAACGATAAATTTAATTTTAGCCACCTACCCTTAAGGACATTAAACAAGTGCAAGACAATAATGAAAATACGATAAAAGTAAATGTGTCTTATTAATTAAACGATTTATAGGTTTTCCAAGTTGACTTCTTTCATTCGAAAAAAGCAAAAAAAAAAAAATAAACAACGACCTTAATTCGTAAGACCAACCAGCATGAATGCAAGCATCCTTGTACAGTTATTTCATTATCTTACAGGCATTTAATTCATGTTTTACTCACTGCTTTTAATTTTTTTTGTGTCTTGATACATTGCAGAACCTCCTTTGCGTTTAATTGATGACCAAGAACGAGATGTTGGTGATCGTTATTATAAAACTGGCAGCACCATTGACTTGCAGTGTCAAGTTTCCCGTAGCTTTTTATACAAAGAAAAACAAAATATTTTAAAATCCCTTAAGCCTTTAAATGTACACAATGACAGTAACACCACCAGCAGCAGTAGCACTACTACCACCAGCAGTAGTAGTTTTCGTGGCACTAGCAGTAGTAGTGGTATTGGTAGCAATACATTAAATCCAGGCTACAGTAACAACAACAGCAATAACAAGAATCAAACTAAAATGATTGCCAACAAAAATAATAAACATGTTAGTCCTGCTACCAACATAAATGGTATCACATCGCCCTCTTCTTCTGCAACTACAACCACCACTGGCTTTGGTGTTTTCAACAATGATTTATTACAAAATATAAACCAATCTACAACATCCGCTGACAAGCAGGGAATTGCTCTTGAACAACAATTCAGTAATTTAGTGTTTTGGTCAAAAGATGATGAAGAACTTCCGCCGACGGCCTTAAAACGTATAAGGTTTGTTGAATAACAATTTACTTAAAATACTCTTAAATACTTAAATATTCTATGTAAATATGTATGTCATTTACTTGTTCTCCTGCACTATAATTAAATGAAAACACAATTATAATTAACATGTTCTAATATGTTGACATTTTAAATGTTTTTCCTTTTTGCTCTCTATCCGGTTTGCGAAAATATTTCAGCACACACTAATACGACTACAGTTTATTATCCTGTTTTGTTAGCGACAACTAAGATGACAGTTTTGGGTTGTTAAAGCTGTCGTTTTATATATAGTGATTGCTTGGTTGTATATCATGCAATGGCCAGCAGATGTTCCAAAGGGAAAACAATTCATTGGGTTTATTTTAGTTGGATTGTGTGAAAAGTATGTTTGTTTATATTTTAGTTAGGTAGACATGTAACGAGTTAAAGTAAAGTACTTTCATTAAATTGATTTTTAACATTTTCCTTGTTTATACATCAGAAAATTGAAAATTTGTTATATTCGGCCATGCCGAATCTTATATACTTATACTGATGTACTCACATTTTTGGGTCAGTAATAAGTCTTAAAGTCATTTTAAGAAGGGGACCTTGGTAAGGTCAATTATAAATCCATTTTCATTAAATTTATGAAAATGATTTTATTTCCTATAAAACTTTTTTATGTCGAATTTTATTGCTTTATATATATGTTATAAGCAGATATGAGCATAAATTTAAGTTCTCATTAAACATGTTTGTGTTGAATTTCACCGCTATTGATATTTCTCTTAGCGATAAAGTTATTTTCTGAAGGGGGCATTATAATAGGGATAGGTGAAAACGTGAACCGATATTCTTACTTTCAATAGGGATCGATCCTTATAAAATTTGATAGGGAGATTTTGGCTCGCACGAAACTTGTGTATGTAGAATTTTGTAGTAATGAACGTTGAATTCGTTGTCTAAAGGGCACCTTATTAAGGGGTTAGATAATAATAGACTCATCCTCATAAAATTTAAGAAAATGATTTTAGTTCCCATAAAACTTTTATATGTCGAATATTATTGTAGTATATATGCTTCTTAAGGTAGATATGAGCATTAAAGTCGTTTTCTGAAAGGGAACTTATAGGTGGGATAGGGTCAATTATGGATAGGGTCAATTACCCTTATAAAATTCTACAAAGAGATTTATGAGACCATAAAACATGTTTGTGCCGAATTTCACCGCTATTGATGCTTCTTTTAGCCAGTTATGAGCGACAAAGTCATTTTCTGAAGGGGACTTTATATGGGGGGGTAGGGTCAATTATGAACCGATCCTTATAAAATTCTACGAAAAGATTTATGTCCCCATAAAACATGTTTGTGCCGAATTTCACTGCTATTGATGCTTCTCTTAGCCAGTTATGGACGATAAAATTATTTTCTGAAGGGGACTTTATATGGGGGGTAGGGTCAATTATGGACCGATCCTTATAAAATTCTGCGAAGAGATTTATGTCACCATAAAACATGTTTTTGCCGAATTACACCGCTATTGATGCTTCTGTTAGTCAGTTGTGAGCGTTAAAGTCATTTTCTGAAGGGTACTTTGTATGGGGGGTAGGGTCAATTATAAACCGATCCTTATGAAATTCTACGAGAAGATTTACGTTCCTATAAATATAAAATAAAAATGTTTGTGCCGAATTTCACTGCTATTGATGCTTCTCTTAGCCAGTTATGGGTGACAAAGTCATTTTTTGAAGGGGACTTTATATGGGGGGTAGGGTCAATTATCGACCGATCCTTATACAATTCTATGAAGAGATTTGTGTTCCCGTAAAACATGTTTGTGCCGAATTTCACTGCTATTGATGCTTCTCTTAGCCAGTTATGTGCGATAAAGTCATTTTTTGAAGGGGACTTTATATGGGGGGTAGGGTCAATTATGGACCGATCCTTATGAAATTCTGCGAAGAGATTTATGTCACCATAAAACATGTTTTTGCCGAATTACAGCGCTATTGATGCTTTTGTTAGTCAGTTATTGGCGATAATGTCATTTTCTAAAGGGGGCCTTATATGGGGGCTAGGCGAAATCGTGGACCGATATTGCCCATTTTCAATACCAAACAAACTACATGAACTATAAGTATCTGTGCAAAATTTCAGCTCGCTAACTACTTCCGTTTGGACTCTATCGTGTTTTCAACAGACAGACAGACAGACAGACAGACGGACAGACGGACGGACATGGCTAGATCGTCTTAGAATCTAATAAGGACCCAGAATATATATACTTTTATGGGTCTTAGATGAATATTTCAATGTGTTACAAACGGAATGACAAAAACAATATACCCCCCATCTTTTTTGATGGTGGGTATAAAAAGAAGTAATAAAAAAAATAAAATATATTTTTGAGTATTTAATTGAAATTGTCTATTCGGTTTATGTGTGTTTTCCATATTACATTGACATATATGGTTGGTAATAAATTAAATTTAAACGACGTCTGATAATTCAATATATGAATAAATTGTAAAATAGGTAATTAATTCTAATTTAGATTTTATCAGGTGGAAAAATTGAAATTTATAATAAATATTATTTAGGCAAAAGTAAATAGATAGTTTAAAATGCATGACATATTGTTTAAAAATATATATATTTTAAAATTTGTGTTATTTTATAATTACTATTTGTCAATAGATACTAGTATTAAATGTAGTACTAAATTAATTATTTAAATTAAAACATTTGTTTAACCTAATTAGATAATTTACTAAATGTGAAACAATATTAATAAATTATAACAGCATTTGTAATAAGGTATTACAACCAAGCGAAAAAAAATGTAAAACATATTTCAATTATTTAATATATATACTTTTATGGGTCTTAGACGAATATTTCAATGTGTTACAAACGGAATGACAAAAACAATATACCCCCCATCTTTTTTGATGGTGGGTATAAAAATAAACTCGGAAAAAATTAAGCTTTTTAGTTTTTTCTTGTAAATTATCACACTTCTCTGTCTCTAAAAAGTTAGCGCAATCGGACCTCAATTTCATATGCATCCTATACAAAATTTTATATTCTACAAGACGGCTTATTTGGGAGTAAGTTTAAATATGTGTAATATCCTTGTAAATTTTTGTAGAGGAATTTGCGTCTTTATCAAAGTTCTTTATATATAATTTTAAATTTGCTGAAGGAGAGTTTGTATGGGGTTTAAACGAAACCCAATCTTAGCAAAAATGCACAGTGTCGTTTACACTTCTGTAAAAAGAAGTTTTCTGACTGAAGATACTGTTTTATGGGGGCTAAGAGAAATAATAGACCGATTTTAAACATTTTCTATAGCATTCGTCCTTTGATATCTGCCTTGAAGTGTATGTGCCAAACTTATTAAATTACGTAGAGTGCGTGCAAGGATTACGCGAACACTCAGACGAATGGACATAACTTAATCGACTCATCAAGTAATTTTGAGTAGATTGGTTTACTTTAAGTTAGATATAGAACCAATATTTATATATGTTATAATAATCAGCACAAACGTAAAAACTGCAATATTTGATATGTGGGTGCATATGAGGTAGGGTCAGGCGCGGATCCATGGGAAAAGAGAAATTTCCTTTTTAATAAGTGATGAGAGCAAAATAATTTTCTCAAGGGACCATGTATTTTTTAAAGCCACAAATGAGCGTTATAGTCATTTTCAGAAGGGTATATAATGTAAGGAGTAGGGTCGTTTGTGGGCCGATCCTAAAAAATTGGAAGAGAGGTTTTGGCTCGTAAAAAACTTATTTACTTTTAAGCCAGTAATGAGCGTTTAAGCCTGAAGGGGACCGATCTACATAAAAGTTGGCAGAGAAATTTTTGCTCGCGAGGAACTTAATTATGTCAAATTTTATTGATTTATTCGTATTTCTTAGCCAATAGTGAGAGTTTTAGTAATTTTCTGCAGGGGACCTTGTATGGGCACTAGTTCTAATTATTGTCTGATCCTCAGAGAGAGATTTTCAACGCTATACTAGAATTTTAAGGATAGTAATAAGTGTTAAAGTCATTTAACACTTGTTTAAAAAAATTGTACAACTAACCCGCAAACAATTTAAAAGTCTTCACAAAAATTATTAATAACACATTTGTTTGTTCTAATTAATCTAAATTGAACTTTTATGTAAATCATATAATGGAAAGTTGTTAATATTCTTTATTCTTTGCTAGAAAATCAATGCATACAAATTTCGAAAAAGAAAAAAAATTTAAATAGAGCATAAAGCATATCAATTTCATTGATACTAGAACTTTATTATCATTTTAAAGTGTTTCCAGACCACAAGTATTAAAATTGTTATATTACATGCATATCGACTGATATAAAAACCATAAAAATATTAAAAAAATAAAAAACGAAAGCAGAAAACAGAATGCAGAAATTGTTAAAAAATTATACTATATAGATTATTTAACATTTTCTACGTTTTAGTTTTTATCATATGTTTTGATATCAGTAAAAAAGCACAGTGGATTTGGAATATATATTTTTTACATAAATAATGAAATGAAAATTATTAGAAATTTCGGAAATTTTTAAAAGATCTAGACGTATATAACAAATTGTCAATTGAAATTTTCGAATTTAATACTCTTCATACCACTGTCCATATCGTATGTAAAATATAACCACTTTTATGTTTCTTTTTTTCCATTTATACATTATTTTTTGTGTCTACTGACTGGAAAATAAAGAAATTGCAAATAATGAAATTATCGGGTAAATGATACAACCAAATAAGTACACTTATAGTTTCATAGACGCAACAATAAACTCGTACAATCGTTAACAACATTATATAATAATATAATCATTATTAAGTTCATCTTTATTAAAGTAAAACGTTAATTATCTTATGGCATTGAATAACATTGGGGACTTTTTAAGTTATTTGATTTAAATTCCCAATACAATGAATTTTTAATTAATCTGTACAAAATTGCGGAGTATGTATACAAAAGTGAACTATAATAATAAAAGAACTCTTAATGTAACATAAATACTTATGCATATAATTGAAAAGAATGGCAATCAGCAAAAATTGTTACAAAGCAGCAGAATGCTTTCAATTTTAATAGTGCTAATTACTTACTTATACATGATAAGTTATAGTCAGCTATGGCGAATTTTTTATATAAAACATACGCTAGACTAAGTAAAAGCGAATTTATAATATGACCAAAGTCTATTAAATTTAAATTAGTGAATAATTTTTCTAGATATTTATGATTTTCAAACTTTTTATTTCATCCCAGGAACATTTTATTAGTTCTACAACCCATGACTTTATTCTGAACTCGTTCTAGATTTGTTACATTCGGAACTGGTTCTAAGGAACACAGAAAAAATTTTCGGTAGTTTATTTTCAATTAACATGTTTTCATTTTCTTTATTATACCCTCCACCACCATCAGTGGTGATTTCTTGGTGTTACACACAGAATGACAAAGTTATATATACCCACTATATAACTTTGTCATTCCGTGTGTAACACCAAGAAATATTCATCTGAGACCCAACAAAGTATATATCAAATTCTGAGTCGATTTAGCTATGTCCGTCTGTCCGTCGGTCTGTGTAAAACGCTCACGATAAAACGAAGAAATGGAATTTAACCAAATTCACCCAAAATGTTCTTCGTTTTCCTAAGTTGGTATTGAAGATGGGCAAAATCGGTTCACATCGGGAAAAGTTATGAATCAAAATTTGAAACAACCTCGAAAAAATAAGCATTTGTTACATATTCTGATGTAATTTTCTCGAAAACTATGCAAGATAATTCCATAAAAATCGGCATACATTCGTTTCCATACAATGGCTTAATCTTTGCATAAAATCGCCAGAATCGGTCCACAATTTCATATACCTCCCATACAAAAGTACATATTCCTGGAAATTTGGTTTTTTTCTTAATAACTTCCGTCGTAATGTCGATATCTTCACAAAATATTAGAAGTTAAAATTCTATGACAATAGAATTTATACAGAGGAACAATTTTTTGGATGGGTCCATAATTCGTCATAGCTCCCATACAAGGTCCCCTCCCGAAAATCACTTAAACGCACAGAACTCATTACTAAATTAAGATATCCATATAAAATTTAGTGCAAGCATTGTTCTCATGTAAAAAAATATTACCACGAATGTTTTTTTGGATTGGTCCATAATTGGCCATAGCTCCTATACAAGTTTCCCTTCCGAAAACTCTTAAACACGTATAACTCATTACTTAATTAAGATATCCATATAAAATTTGGTACAAGTATTACTCTTATATACAGAAATATTACAATGAACGTTTTTTGGTCATAGCTCCCATTTGGTACAAGTATTGATCATATACACAAAAATATTACTAAGAAATTTTTTTCCATCGGTCTTTAACTGGTCATAGCTCCCATACAAGGTCTCCTCCCGAAAATAACTAAAACGGACATAACTCATTACTAAATTAAGAAATGTTTTTTCGATCGTTCCATAATTAATCATAGCTCCCATATAAGGTCTCTTTTAGAAAAACACACATAAAGGTTCCCTTCCGAAAATCAGAAAAAACGCGCATAACTCATAACCAAATATTTATGGATATATTTCCCAAAAATATTGGTCTTATATACATAAATTCACTATAAAATTGTTTTACGACCGGTCCATATTTGGTCATAGCTCTCATACTAGGTCTGGAAAATCACTTACATTCGCAATATTTATTAAAAAGTAATGATATAGATACATAATTCTGAAATTTTGTCTTTATGTACATAATTGGACATAGCTCCCATACAAAGTCCTTTTACGAAAATCTCTTAAACGCACATTATTTATTACCAAATTATGCTATTGATACATAATTTGGCAAAAATATTAGTTTTGTATACTTATCATCTTGTGTTGAACAAAATTTTTTGTAGAAAAAAATTATATATGTATTTGTATTCTGAAAATCTCTAATTCTTTCACACACGTACATACATGCAAATTACTAAATTTATAATGATCAATAAATCTTGGAATTGTAATAGTTTTAACTTTTGGAATTTTTTCTATTAAAGACATGAGAGAACTTATTTCTACAAATATTTGATCAATTAGAAAAGTAATAAAATAGAAGTAGCTGGTGGTGGGTATTTAAGATTCGGCACAGCCGTATATAGCACTCTAACTTGTTTGTGAAAAAATAATAAAATCTTTAATCGATTAAACATAACGTTATAGGAATAATTGTTAGTTGAAAATAAATAACCGATAATTTTTTCTGTGTTCAACATAAAAGTTTAATTATCATAAATAATTAACTTTTAACATATCCTCATGGTATATTCAAACATGCCCGACTATACTTTCCTGCTTGTTTTTAATACATAGTACATGAAATATCAAATTGACTGATTTTTATTGGAAAAGGAATTAACTATAATCTGATAACCTTAACGACTAGCAAGTCTTAGACATTGTGTGAAATAAATTTCCTCTCTTATACAAAACAAGCAAGAAATAACTGCTCTACTAATGTAATAGTGACAAAACCCAGAGTTTCATGTCTGTACAAACCAAAATTAAAAGGATTATTTATTGGAAACACAATTAAATGTTAAAAGTATTTTTGTTAGTTATTTATATAAAATTTGCTACAGCTATTATTATTACTTATTCTAATTTATAGAGGAAAATCTAATAAATAAACAAAACGTTACAAAATAATTAGAGCATTTTTCTCTGCTTAAATTATGGGCTTTTATTCACCTGCAAATTGTTCAATGCATTTACTAGGTGCTATAATTCATTATAATAAATATACTTTTTTCACATTTTCATTAAATTGAATTCGACAAGCTTTGGCTACATTCTATTACCACATCTCATGTAATATTTTATGAAAGTTAATATAAATACTTTATTGCCATGTTATCAGGTCACTGACCAATTGATTACACGTTACAAAATATACAAATACAACTCTATTTCGGTGTTTCAGCAATAAAATAAAAGTTGTCGGTCTATTTAATATTAATGATGATGATGTGAACGATGGCAATGACTACAAGTAAATAAATAGAATTTTCTGTGTTATAAACCAAAACAAGATATATAAACATGTTTTTTATGTATTTCTGCATAAACATTCTACATGTAATTTAAATATTTATAGACATGGGACGATGTCTAAGCCATTAATCAAAACGTTGTGTTTGGTAAATATTTTGTCTTCCCATAAAATGTCCGTTACAAATGAAACTTAAAATATATAGCAAAATACTTATTTGATATGTACAATGTATATATTTGCAATACTTAGGTATTTAGTGGTGGACTATATCGTTTACGTTAGGCAAGATGGTCACTTCTTAATATATTCACATTTTTTATTAATTCTCATCCATTTGTTGTACTTTTCCAGCAGAAATATTTTAATGACTTGTAGTCACTTACAAACTTATTACTCAACGTCTACTATATAACGTTTCCATCACTTATATGAAACCTAGTAATGGCTTACCTAAGACTTACCTTTTATATTCTCTACTTGCATCCAGTGTGGTAAAATGTCTTAATGTAAGCCAATTTTGACATTTTAACCCCGTTTTTAATGTAAGCTTTATCTGGGCTATTTAATGATATGTTGATGCTTTATTCATATTAATAATTCGCCTGAATAAATTGATTAAACAATATTATGACTCTCCACCATTCAAGTAAACGATATGTTTATATGTATAAAAGCAAGTATGTATGTATGTGTATGTAATTATAATCATTTATCACTTATTGGTAAATTGAAATTGAATTGTTTGTTAAATTGTAAAAGCTGAAACGAAATAGCTACATACATAAATAAGTCTTGCATTACAAACATTCCGACAAGTCTTAAGAGCTTTCTTCTTATATGAATATCTTTAAGCTACAAACTATGTGTGTAGTTTGTTGTGTTAAGAAATTGCTAGCAATATCTTAAGTAATTTATTACATTTAACAAAAAAAAATTAATATACAAACTTGTTATTAATTTTGATTTGTTACAAAGATTTCCCTGTAGATGCTTAGATTTAATACATAAGTAAAAACCACAAAACCTACCGCAAACACTTTCTGATTAAGACATCTGTATGCATGCATAACAAATATGTAATGTTTACTAACATTTATTCCTATATTAGTTTAAATTATATACGATTCCTACAAGTCAAGAAAAACTAATTCCTAAACAAAGAAATAAGAAACATGTACATACATAATATAATGGCAACCAATGTGTCAGCACCTTCATGCTTTTGATAACAAGAATTGGTATATAAATGAGTTAAATCATTGAAATTTAAAAAAAGCTTATTTATTATTTAATGGATATAGCCAAACTTTCAGCAAATGACTAGCAAATCTTTAAAAGAAAAAACAAGTAAGAAACTATAGTCGGGCGAGGCCGATCACAAAAAAAATGTGATTTAGTTTTCATAACAAGCCATTTAAGTTCAATTCAACATTGCCTCATATATACTTAAGCTATTTATTGTTAAAAAAAAAATTGTGGACATTTAAGTCAAATTTTGAAGGGCGGCTTTCTATAGGGGCTAGGCCCTTAAAGTTCATGAGGGTCATCAAGGCCATCAAGTATTAAACTTGGTTTTGCAGCCTTTTGTCGAGATACGAGTATATTACGAACTTAAAAACCATATTCGGCGGGTTCAGTTGTATGGGGACTAGGTAAAATAATGGACCGATGTTAACCATTTTCAAAAGGCTTCGTCTACGGTACTACAGAAGATCATGTGCCAAATTTAAATTATCGTCAAAATTGCGACCTGTAGTTTGATTACAAGGTTTACAAGTCGTATTCGGGAGTTCAGTTGTATGGGGGCTAGGTAATATAATAGACCGATCTTAACCTTTTTTAACTTGTCCCTTTGATCCTGGGATAATAGAAGATCACGAACCAAATTTTCTTAAATTATCTCCAAAATTTCGACCTGTAGTTTGATTATAAAGTTTACATAGACGGACGGGCATAGCTAAATCAACACAGAAAATTATTTTGAGCCGATACCAATCGTATTATTATTGTGCGTTACAAACATCAGTACAACCCCAATATAACCGCCCCCCCACTAAATATAATGAATTAAGTAATTCATTATATGGACAATTACATTTACACAAAATAAATAATAGAGCAATAACCAAATACTTGTAATTCATGTTTACTAGTAATCTAGATATTATGTAATTAATACAATTACATCAAAAGAAATTGTTATTGATATCATTCAACACTGATAATGACAACACATCACATTCAAATAGTGGGTAGTGATTTCCATATAATCTAATACAGATATAAAAACTTATTTCTAGGCTTTTTCCAAATATTTCTAGAAGAAGACAGTATTTATGCAAAATTTTCAGGGGAATCAAAAATACGTTTGGTATAAAAGAAATTCTATGGTCAATATGTCTGCCTCAATAGAAAATATCTGCAATGTTTCTTAGGAAAGTTATATTCAGAATAATATGACTTTTAAGGTATCTAGATCTAATTTATTTCAAAGCCTAAATCAGCTCGTCCAATGTTGTATGGCTGTGCGGAAATACAGAATGCCCACAAAGAATACGCACCATTAAACTAATATCAGACTCGCTTATTTATTACACTATAATGTCATTGTGTTTCTCCAAGTAAACTTATGAGTTGTTCTCATCCATAAATAGGTTATATTTTAGAAATCTGTTGTGGGTAGGCCCATAATTGGTCATAGCTCCCATTTAATGCACACTTTCGAAAATCAAGTAAACTGATATTTTTCTTCAAGTAATAAAGATAACTTTTGTTAAGTGTTAAAAGGTTTTTCTTTTAAGGATTTTCTATTTTTTTATATTTCAAGCTAAGGATATCACGTAAGGCTTCTGAGAAACGCCAAGGTTAGTCAAAATACTAATTTAATATAACTTTGATTTAAAATGTGTAATAAAATTAATAATATGCATTAAATAATTTTATGTACAAATTTGAATACCCAAAATCTTTATCGAAATATTACTAATATATTAATAACCTTCTAAAAGCACATAAATATTCGTTACGCAAAACGCATTTTTTAGGATAAACAATAATTCCATATCCTTTGAAATCCATTTATCATTTCCTTTTGGATATTGACTACTTTCACTTTGGGGCCATCCTAATGCTCATGCTTTCTTACCTATTAAATATTTAAGAATTTACATATTTACAACTCTGCACCTGCCCGACTATGTTTTCTTTCTTAATAGAAATTCTGTATTTAATTAAAGAGAGTATTAAAATAAATTTTAGTTTAATATGTTTGACAAATTTTATTCAGTTATAATAGTTTTAAAAAATTATTTCTTGTTGAAAGTAAATACCTATAGGAATTAAAGAGAATTACAACTACAAAATATTAGTTTATGTGATAAAATTAGAAAATTCCTTAATAAGATGTGTATAATGTATTTTTTCTTTTAACTGTGGCTCAGGTCACTTATACTCCACGGAAATTTTTACTAAAATGTAGTCCTATATATGGGCCAAAAATCAAAAACCATTTGACTTTGATGTATTAAAAAAATGCAAGTTTTATGAGATCAATGCTTTCCAAAAGTCAATTAAAATATGTACAAATGTTACTCATTTGAAATGAAATTTGTAGTTAATTTCATTTTAAATATTTCAAAATCAAACTTCAGCTTTAACATACATATATTCTAGTAGAAGTCCTTCTAAAGCTAACAAACTAATTAATTTCCTTTTGAGTTGTTTTCGTACACAAATACAAATTAGTCTTTCACACTATAAACCATAGTATGTAGTTGTAATGCTAAGAAGGTCGTATATTTACATTTCAACCGCAAACATCTAAACGAAAATATCAATAAATTATTATTGTAGTTTGTAACAAACCACATTTAAACCAAAATGTTAATATGTAATAGAAACAATAATGATCAAAACATGTCCGAATAGTTAAGATATACAAACTTTTAGCTAGTCGAAAATTAATTCAAGCTAAACTTTGCAATATTATCCATTTTTTCGTACTATTTACGAAAATTTCATGTACACAACAAAATTGTATTTTATCAAAATTCTTTAAAATTTTACACATGTATTATTTTTAGTGTAGTTCCTTTTCGAAATATCAAATAGAAAAACCAATATTTGGTGTTTTTACACTTGACTGCCACTGTAGATTCTACAACAGTGGCATTACATTTGTAAAATATAACTTTGCTTTTATCTAATTGTTTTTGACACAATGACATACAGCTCTAAGGATCACACTAACCAACATTTATACAATATGGTATACATATAAATAAAACTACTATGCAAAACTTAAATATAATATATGCATTAGTATGAGTGTATTGAATTTGAATTGAATAACTCTGCAGTTCGTAGAGTCTGCCAAAGTTATTAAATATTTTAGCAAATTGTCAATACACATATAAAAACTGCAGGGTTATATCTATATACATATTTAACAACTGCTGCAACTTTCTATTTGAGAAATTTTTTGTGGGAAAAATTAATTTATATACGTACATGTGTGTTTAAGCTGTTTTTCTATTTATTATTTTTCAGTTCGAACGATAAATGGCTTACGAGTCGAGTTACAATCACCGATGCAAAATTAACTGACAGTGGTAATTATTCATGTTCGATTGGGCGACTGTTTACGGCCATTGTACAGGTGCAAGTGTTGACAGGTAAGTTGTAGTTGAATGTGTTATTTTTTTCTATTTTATATATTGTTAACTTTTCAATATTGATAGAGAATATATTTTTGCACAAATTCGACATTGTTATTATTAAGTGCACTTCGGAAAATTTATTGTTATTTTTTATTTTTTTGCATTCAAGTGCATCAATTATGTTAAGCACTTTAATAAGCTGACATGCTGAAAATCGCATCAAAATAAAGATTTTAGTAAAATATTTTTCAGTTTCCAATAGCTCGGAATATATCTAGGTTGATACCAGTAATACACTGGGTGCTAGGCAGACATGTAATTCGACTTGGGCTCCCCTTCAATGAATACTGTGGCAGTTGTACATGCAGGGAAAGAAAGAAACGATCTTCTATCTTCTTTGCAAATGCCTGCTCTATTCACATGAAACATATATTTCTTGAAAGTTTCTTCATATCTAACCTTGTTTGTTCGATTACGAACAAACATTACTCTTTTACTTATAGAGATTTCTAATATTTTTGAGTCAAATCTAGAATACTTAATATATTTTTGAAACAATTTATTTGAATGTAATTTTGATGAATGCCTGTCTGTTTCGTACCATATTGCATCCGTAACAATGTGTTTCCATCTTCTATATTGGATATTGCTCGCAGCTCTTAAGGATCGTTATACAAATTAAATTTTATATCAGACATCTACAACACTTTACTTAAAGAGAGCGTTTTAAACCGCCCTTTATTATTTATTTTCATACAAGTTTAACTGGCACAATGCATCGCGATGGTTACCACAAAACAACTGTGAGTATGGTCTCACTTTTAATATTTAATAGACTTCAAGTCATACGTTCATTTGAAAAGAATCCTGTCTAATTGGATTAAACTGACGCACTCACGCCATAAGCAGCAGTTTTTCTAAACGCGACTCAATCTTTTGATGTTCCAGTTATAGAAGTCGTAGTACTGATTGCAAGATACTCCATGTCTCAATGCAAGGTTACCAAACTTACTGCGCCATGTTGTAACAGCTATCATTCCGCTGACTTGGGATCGGTTTGTTTTTAGGAGATAGTCCGTGCACTCCGTAGCAAGCTTTGGTCATTCCTTCTCGTTGAAATAAAGTTGGGTCATATCTCTATCTTGTCTGAGAGTGTTCGTAGCACATTCTGTCTGGGAGTGTTTTACATTCTCCTATCGAAGTACTACAGAAATAGTCTGTGTCCGAATAGACATATGTAAACCCATTTTTGCAAACTTTGTCAACGATAGACATATCGTGTAGGGTATACACCTATTAGAGGTGCTGATTGCTGCTTGTCTGCCGGTAAAGATTAAGACATCTCAGTGCATAACATGTTTGCTGTTCATTTTATGGCTGATATATCGACATGAATTGGAAAACAATCATTGCTAATTCAGAAAGCATTCCTGACACCAAATTTTATAAAAAATGTTTCTCGATATTAGTACTCCTCGTTAGAAGTTATCCCTAGACCAGTTTTATGTTGGCCGGGTGCTCCGTAACTGGATTAACTACATGCTAAGGAACAGATGGATAAGCTGCGATATGTACGATATAACTATGTCGGAGACTTTGAAACGCTAATCCCAGATAGAATGTCTTGGTCAAGCAATACATTGGAGCAAATACCAGTAGGAATCCGTTGCTACACGGATGGCTCTAAATTAGGGGAAAAAGTAGGCCTGGGGTTCTACATTGAAGACCCAGAAACAGAAATATACCTAATCATAACACAAGCTTTCAGGCAGAAGTATGAGCAATAACGGAATGTGTAAATTGGGTTAGTATGAATATGGCGTCCACAGGGCTTAATATATTTACCGACAGCCAGAAGGCAATTAGGGCGATATCAGGTGATAGAATTAAATCTAAGACCGTATTGGATTCTAAGAAAGCTTTAACTGAATACTCTCCTAGAGGTAAGGTTTACATAATATGGGTACCAGGCCACTCGGGAGTAGTCGGCAACGAAAGGGTGAATGTAATAGCTTTAAAGGGAAGGGAGCTCGATCTAGTTAACCTGACAAACACAAAACCATTCGACGCAACAAAAGCTGAATTAAAAATATGGATGGGGGAATCCCATAAGGCCTATTGGAATAATGAAACGGTGGGTAGAACCACAAAGATTCTATGGGGTGACCCTGATGAGAGTAAGGCGAGAAATCTCCTCAAAATGAACAAGTCTGAGGATATTATGATGGTACGTGTTCTGAGTAGACACACAGGATTACGTGTACATCTATACAAAATTGGACGTGCAGATTTAGCATGTGGAGAGGACATTGAAACTCTGGAGGCACTGTCAGGCATTCGTCGATGTTAGATCCATGTATCTTGGAAGTATACATATGAGCTGCTCGGAGAGCATCCTTTCACCAGTCCTTCCCTGGATGAGACGCAATAATAAATATTATACAGAACGTTTTCTTTCTTTCTCCTTAGAACTTTAACAAGGATATTGTAAAATAAGCTTACATACTTAGTACATTTCAGCAAATTATAACTTACCATTGATTTACATGATAGTTTACTAAATTCATGTACATATCTACGGAACAACGTAATGAATCCTAACAATTTTCTGCATAATGTTCAAGCATAACTAATTTTAAAATAACATTAAGACACCCTTAAAGTTTGAGGCTCAAACTTATTTCGCTTTATAAACTTGTTCAAAGCAATGAATTAATGCACTTACAAAAATCTTAAACATGTAAAATTCTTTAATCACGACATGTGACAAAATTTGTTCAACATACATGCAAGTGCATATAAGTAAAAATTCTTAAAAGTTTTTACACTTTCATGACTATGAGTTTAATTAACTGTTAACTACCTTTTGTAAAATCTTTTAACCATATTTTATATTCGTTTACTTCTTTTTATTACAGGTGAATTACCAGCAGCTGTGCAACATAATTCTGCAGCAGCTGTAGTTGTGTGCAACATAAGCATAAGAGAATTGATACAATTATATTGGATTTACGTTACAGCTGCCTACTTTATTATGAACTAAATAATACCGTTATACATATGGCAGGCAGGCAGGCTGGCAGCCTTCGTTTGGTGGCAGAAACAGTTGACAATTGCAGTTATTAAGTTAATTAAAACAACAGCTGTAAAAGTCAACAACATGCAACAAAGAAACAACAAAAACATATACAAAGCCAAAAATAAAGAAAAACTTAAAAATAATTATTAAAAATTTAATATAAAAGAAGTAAAATAATAAAATATGTAATAGGCTAAAGGAAAAGTAAAAAAATCCCCTTTTCTCTTAATTAACAACTGTCAACAGCCAATTAACACCCACTAGCAACTCAACAGCAAAAAAACAGCAGCAACATAACTTGCAAAGAATCTGGGCTTTACAGAAATAGAAAGTGTATAATTTTTGTTTTAATTAAATACTTAAAGACTTCCCTTTTTCCAGTAGCAAAAGAAATTGTTATATTTACGCTCATTGCTCTGACAGCGCAAGACGCAAAATAACTTTTTCTTCTTACTAGCAATTTGTTTATATTTTTGTCGTTTCTTTACTCTAAAGTGTCCTTTTGTTCCGAGTGTTGTTGTTTAAATAAATTCCATAATTACAAAAAATTACTAAGTAAAAAATCACAACAGAACTGGAGTAAAACTAAGAACACCAGTTGTCAAAAGCCATAATAATATTATTTTCCCCCACCAAAAAAAAACACACACACAGAAACAAAATTGTTATTTTTTCCAACATGCAGAAATAAAATGTCATTTTGTACATAAATATGAAATGTTTTCACCTTCCTGTTCAACTTATATATAAGCAGATGCAGGTAGTTATGTTTAAAATAATAGCATTAAAAAGTTTTTTTGGGAGTAGTTTAAGTTGTAAAAATTTGTCTTTAAAATTATTTTTCGATTTTGTTTAAAACATCCACTATTTTAGTGAGCTATGTTGTAGCAAGTCGCTTAAAGTTAGTTATAGTTTACAAGTTTTTTTTTTCCGGAAATTCGATTTCCTTATCTTCCACCGCTCCCTTACTGACCTCAAATGTGTGTGCAGTTGCGTAAAAGTTGAAAAGTTGTTTATGGCCAAAAGTACTACAGTGGAAGGGTATTATGCATTTTAGTGTATGTTTGTAACTCTCAACAGCCGACTAATTTATGTTTTTTTATATAAACTTGTTTTTCTATATAAATTTAAGAAATATTTATTTTCAGAGTTAAAAAAGCTAAGACTATGATTTTCAGGTCTTCTAAGACCCATGTTTACACTTGACTTTAAAGGGAGACCATCTTATATACATTATGCTACAGGTCTTCTTACAAACTTTCGTCTAAAGAAGTCCGTTTAATAAAACTTTCTATCAGCCCTCGAACAGAAGCGAGAAAACTTCTATGTAAAAATTACTTCAATTTGCAATGGGTTGGTTTATTTAGCCATTGCAATACAGTTGCAAATTACATTCTTACTAAATATACCGATCAGGGTAACGACGATCATACGCCCTTTAGAGTGTAAATGAGTTTCTGGTTGGAATCAAACCCATAACCCCCAGAATGATAGGATAGCACTCTGTCAACTAGCCTACCGAGGGACCCTTCTTCACAATGTTTACTAATTATTCAGTTATACTAAATAGCATTTTAAACACAATTCTACAACATTGGCCTAGAATGGTGGCAACTGTTTATAAATTTTTATTTTTATTTTTAATGTTGATTGTTTTAATTATTTTTTTAATAGAAAAAAATATATTTTTTTACAAATTTGATAATTGTTTTAAAATAAACCGTGGTAGCACATGCTTTGATTATGGTTATATAAGATTCGATGTAGCCGCTGTTGACCGACTCTTCTGTACTTCTTCTTTCACTATATTCTTATTCTCTCTGCAATAAATATTGCCCAGTATTTGTTGGTCGGTTGGGTGGCTGGTGAATTGTTGGCTTTGACAACAAATAACAAAAAAGTTTAGTTAATATATATAAAAAAAGTTTTCACTTTCATATATATACACACTTACTCGTATATATTTATAGTAGTATATATGTACAACATGTATATTATTATTTCCTCTCTCACACAATTTTTTTGTTACTTTCCTTACTAATGACAAATATTGTTGTAAGTTTTATTTAATTTTTTTTATATATGTATAAGTAAAAGTATAACTATGTATGTATCTATGTTGAAAACGTAAATTGTAAATATTTTTCTACTTTTATTTTCTTTACTATAGTTTTCTCTTTACTGTCAAACTATAAAGGTATAAAAAAATCCTTTTTCAAAATAAGTATTAAATAAATAAAAAAAAACACAGAAATTCAAATCATATTTGTACACTCAAATACATTTTCATTCATACTAACTTACACTCTGTTACTGTTAGAAACATGCATATAAAAGTAATTTAATTTAAATTTGATTCTAAATTTAATAAGATTTCAATGTCATATTTTCCAGAGAAATGAAAATGAAAAAAAGAGAAAACATAATTTTTTTATTTATTAGAATAAAAAAGTCAAAATTTACACACTCACTTACATACATGAAACTACAAGAATACACAGTCATACATACTTTCAGACACAGTTACACATATACACTACATATAAATTTATGAATATTGAATAAAATATATTATGGAATGAGTAAAAATAAATAAATGAACAAAAATATAAAACAAAACAAACGTATTTCGTTCTAAATCAAATATTTATTTGTGACTTTCATTTTGAAGGGTATATGGAAAAAGTTTTTAAATTGTATTATATCGTAAGAGGTGCATATTTTGAATTTATTATAATGAACAGTTGTGATAGTTTTAATGACATACTAACTGAATAACTCATGCTCATGATAATATTGGTAACTACTTACTTATCTAACAACATAATGACATAGAAGTAGCCTAATAAGGTCTGACAATGTAGTATTCATGCCGGCAAAGCTGTATAGTTTTTTCATGAGATTTAAAACCACTACTACTTTTTAAAATTACTAGTAAGCGTTTGAGGTAAGTATATGCCTCCAATGACAACACCATGTTAAAATAAGAACTTATTGTCTTATTCACAACAATATTTTAAAGGTTTATAAATATATAAATTGTAGAAATATACTAATATGAAATAAATTTCCTCAACAATGGAAATTACAAGTAAGAAATTATAGTATAGGCCGACCATATAATACCCTACACCTGTATACGAATAAAATGTGATTATGTTTTCATAATATATCATATAAGTTGAATTGTATCTTGTCTCAGATATACTTAAGCCATTTATTGTTTAATAAAACTGTGGATATTTAAGTTAAATTTTGAAGGGGGGCTTTTTATAGGGGCTAGGGTGAAATAAGGGCCTATAATTAAAAAGTTCATTAGGGTCATCAATGCTAGTATAGAACTTGGTTTTGCAGCCTTCTGTTGAGATACGAGTATATTAAAAATAATTATGAACTAAGTAAAAGCCCTATAGGCGGGTTCAGTTGTATAGAGCTAGGTGAAATAATGCTATGAATAAAGGTGGAATTGTTGAAATAGTGTATTATCATTTAACAAGTTACACTCTGTACTTTCAACTTTTGACGCGTCAGTATCTAGAAGTAATGAATGAAGATTGGTTCTTTACTGCCAATAACTAAGCGATAACTCTCATAAATATACTAAAAATTTAACCCTTCCAATCTAAAAGTAGTGGAAAGTTGTTTAAATAGTTCTTTATTTACAATATAAGAACAGGTCGGTAAACAAAACATACCCACCATTTCATAAAATTACTTTAACGTTCATTGCTGGACTAAAAATTTGAGATTAACATTAAAATATTACAAGAGAAAGTTTAAAACTAAAATCGGATTACAAAATTTTATGAGGATCGCTAAATAACCATATATAAACCTAGGTGTAATTTTCCATAAGTATTAAAATTTTTTGGACAAATGAAATAAAGAAAAAACTTCATCGATTTTACGTCACCCTAATATAATTTCCCTTTTATAAAATTACTAAAATTAAATAAACGTTATTGTAAAATGTATATAGGTAAGTAGCATATACACAATGCTTTTAAGACTTAGCCGATGGCTTTTTTAAAAAATATAAAAAATCTTTGATATCGGTTGGGAAAGTAAAAAGTGATACGAGTTTCGATAAGTAAAATTTAATTTGAGCCCCTGGGGCATATGTGGGACTCATTTTTATAACGGATAAATTTTCTATTCTGCTCCACTGTCTATCGGTAAATTCTTTATTGATTTCTCATTTAATTCAAGATATGGCACATGATTTTACATCTTTTATTTCAAGTGGGAATCATTACATTATGAATTTAATAATGCTCTGATTTTAATAATGTCACCTGTGCGTATACGTGTTAATGATTTATTGACATTTTAAATATTAAGTATACACATAATATAGAAAAGCCTTTTTATACCCTCCACCACCATCAGTGGTGATAGAAGGTCGTTCCGTGTGTAACCGCAAGAAATATTCAACAAAGTATTAAATTCTGGATCATTGTGAAATTTTGTGTCGATTAATCTATGTCCGTGTGTCTGTCTGTGTAAAACACGCTCACGTTAAAACTAAGCAAAGAAAATATTTATTGTTAGCCTAAGCATTTTGGTATTAAAAATCAGCAACATCGGTTCACGACGTAAAAAGTTATGAGTAAAAATTTCGAACTACCTCGAAAAATAACGTATTTTGATGAGTTTTATCACACATTATTTTTTCTGTCAGGGATCAAATATGTTGAAAATCATAATAATTGATTGATTGATTGATTGATTGATTGAATAAATCACTATAACTACAAAATTTTGCACACGTGAATATAAAATGAAAACGTCATAGTACTAAAGAAGATTTGTATCGGTTCATAAATGACCATAGCTCCCATATAAGGTCCACTTCCGAAAATCACTTAAACAAATATATTTGGATTAAATTCGGCACAACAATATTTTGTTTATATATAAAAAGGGCCGTAGTTGATCAAAGATCCCATATAGGGTCCACTTTCGAAATTCACTTGAAAGCATATATTTCATTGAATTATTAAGTAATCAAGATAAAATTCATTCTACCAAATTATTCCCGGATCGGTCTATTATTGTTCATAGGTCCCATATGAGTTCCACTTCCGAAAATTACTGAAACGCGCATATTTTAGTGAATTATAAATTTATTAGGATAAAATTCGATTCATTATATTTTATGTAAACATTATTCATTCTACCAATTTCTATCATAAGTTATCTCATCCGTACGAGGACCACAACCGAAACTCAAATAAATTATTCTGGACCTAATCAAAATTAGCTACACACATGCATAAATGTTACAACCCTCATTACAGATTCAAAACTTCTGTCGAGTTATCTAACAATTTAATAAAAAATACGCTTGCTGGTGGAGTGTATTTAAGATTCGGCATAGCTGGTAATAGCACATCAAAAAAGATGGAGGGTATATTGATTTTGTCATTCCGTATGTAACACATCGAAATATTGCTCTAAGACCCCATAAAGTATATATATTCTGGGACCCCGTAAGATTCTAAGACGATCTAGCTATGTCCGTCCGTATGTCTGTTGTTGGCACGATAACTTCCACAAAATAACTGATATTCAGATGAAATTTTCCCAAAATATATTTTAATGAAATGTTTGGTGTTGAAAATGGGCAAAATCGGTCAACGACTTCACATAGCCCCCAAACAAATGTATGTTAATGTAATGTAAAAATTTCCCATAGGTCAGTTTTTCGACGTCTACAATAAAATTCTGAATTATGGCGGACATAGCACCATAATTG
>NC_060951.1:26355965-26357714 GCF_022045245.1 Lucilia cuprina
CTGAGTTCTTCATTGAGGAATTCAGGGGCGGATGGTAGACCGTCTCTAGTCTACCCATTGGATGAAAAAGACCACCGTGAAATAAGGCCGTCAAGGCAAGTGTTCGCTTTAAACTATCGACATTCGTGTCCAACAGAACTAAGATGTTAAACAATGTTAAACATTTAACATAATTTAATTGATCAAAAACAACACATTTGTATTTATTAGAGGTTGCTGATTATTAACACCACCAACTGTTTGGAGGAGTTTCACTAATGTTCATTCATTTGTTTTAAAGTGATCGTTCTTTACATAGAAAAACATACGATCATATGTACATACATATCTAGATAACGTTGATAGGTGTTAGATTAATATTTCTGAGTGTTACATAGGGAATGACTAACTTATATAAACATACCAAATATCATCACTGATGGTGGTAGAGGGTATAATGAAGAACCAACAGATACAAAATACTTGTGTGCGAAAGTATGAGTATTTGTATATCTAAGTATGCATTCAAAACAAAAAATAGTTGTATTTTTTTGCAATGAATTTGAATATGTGTTTTGTTCCAAAATGTTTGAATGTTGAACAAAATGTTTATATTGGTAAAAATTCAACTATAGTTGAGTGTGTGATTGTGTTTTTAGATTAATGTGAGTGTTTGTAGAAAGTTGAACTTTATAAACATACATCCTATACACTTGCAGATACGAGGTATGTTTTAAAAATCTTTTAAAATAAATTACATACGTAAATTTGTTTTCTTATAGAAAACATAATTTATTTGGTTACTTTAGAGTTTGCCTTGAGATACAATCACTTTTTTAGTGTTTTAACAAAATTATCAAAGTTTGAGTGTATGCATTTGTATGTATATATACATATGTATATATATTTCAAATGAATCAAAGAATTTAAACTATGTATCGGTTAAGTTTAATTAAGTTTCAGTTGCAAAGTTATTTAACTATTTCCATAGTTTTGTTTTTCTGATTTTTTTGTTTGTACTTTTTGTTTCTTAAAATAAATATTTTTTTACTACTGATGTGGTAAGCACATTTGTATGTAGTTTGTACTTTAAATATTTATTTAAATGAATCTAAGATGTTTATTCATGGACAGTGTGAAGCAAAATTTCATTTAAAACTTAGTTTCCAAAACTGATTCAAGAATGAAACAGTATAATTTTTTGGTTAAGAATATTTCTATGCTTTTTTAATTAATTTTTTCTACCACTGTATTTTTGTAGTAATTTATTTAGTAAAAATTAAATTTGTTTATCTCTATACATGTTTGTTAATTTAGAAAACTTTTTTCAAAGTATGAACATTTATCTTAATGTAATTATATGAGATGGCTAATCACTTGATTTTAGAAAGTTTTATATAATATAAAGGGACTTTTTTATGTAATTAAAATTAATTTTAAATGCCAAAAAGAGATTTTTTTTGAAAATAAAGTAATTTCTCTTATTGTGGATAGTATAAAAGGGATGCATTAACTATGTACATATTTCTGTACATAAACGAAATCTGAATAATAAATTAAATAAACTTATTAAAACTTATTTTAAGTTTATATACTAGTAATCAGATTCGTTTTTTATTAGAATGGTATACTCCACTATTAACATGAAGGTCATTTTTGAAATCGGGTCTAAGTCAATTATAGGCTGAGCTCCTTCGAAGTACTAGCATTCATTATTGGAAATAAAATATTTTTTTGCAAACTTTAAACCATTAAGATATGTATATGGGC
>NC_060951.1:26357814-26358963 GCF_022045245.1 Lucilia cuprina
TATATACTTTATGGGGTCTTAGAGCAATATTTCGATGTGTTACACACGGAATGACAAAATCAATATACCCCCCATCTTTTTTGATGGTGGGTATAAAAGCAATAAGAGTTTTTTAGTTTGCTATGACGAATCTTGAATACCCTCAGTCTTAGACTGGTTGTATAAATTAACCGTCCGACAAGAGAGAAAAAAATCGTTAGACAAGAACCAGATGACATACATCTGACGCTATAAATTTAAGAAAAAAAGTCTTTTAGTTTTTCATTTCATTTGAAATATTTTTTCAAAAAATATTTCAAAATACTTTTACCAATCAAATAATGTGAAATTTGGTGTCAAGCCAACAAAAAGAGTTGGGAAATAATTTATATTATTTTTTTCTACACTGTTAGGATGAAAATCTGACAAAAATGTATTTTAAAGTGCTTATACTTAAAAATCTATTTAAATTTTCAATATTATTTTTTTTGGAAAAATTGAATTTGAAAGATTTTTTGATCCTGACAGAATTAACTAAAAATAACACAAAATATTTTGCAACTCTTTCTGTTAGCTTGACATTAAATTTGTCATTGTTTGATCAGTAGAAGTAGAAGTATCGTACAATTTTTTTTGGAAATATGTACAACTTAAAACTTTGAAGTCCTTTAAAAAGGACATAGTATCACGAAATGTCAAACTTACAAAGCAGTTTTTCTCCCTTATTTATAGTTTCAGACTAATATCATCCGGTTCGTCATAGGTTTTGTCATAACATACCCTTCATATTAAAAAAAGTTATCTTTGCGCTTAAAAGTATACCATAGTATACTACTGTTACATAGCGTATATGGTAAATTTAACAAATACCTACCTGCAGATCGACAAAGAGTCAGTGCATCCGAAAAATAAAAATTTCCACTAACGTTTAACCACCTCTGATTAGTTCTTCGTTACAGACGTTTTTTGGTGAAAAGGAGTTAATATCGTCCCTTTAGTCTCCCCTTTGTGAACGAGAGAGCGGAGACTGAAAAATACACTTAAGCTCTCTGGCTGTCTCTTCGTAATGTATGGGGTGACGATTGACTTACTCATAGGGATAACACTAAGTGGTAAGTTGAAAAGGTAGATTGAGACTGTCCAACCGAACTCCCCCCTCATGGTGTATTG
>NC_060951.1:26359063-26381011 GCF_022045245.1 Lucilia cuprina
AACTGAAATCTTCCTACAGACTTTTATGGTCCATATATATGTATATGGTCCATATATATGTATAAATAACCCTACTCCCTATAAAAATTAGCACTGTCAATAGTAAAAACCCCCATTAATGGGCCTCTTTGAAATGTTACCCTGATGTTCTCATTAATATCGATATATAATAATAAAATATTCAAAATATCAATGTTCATTTATATGGCAGTGATTTGATGGTGGGTATAAAAGATTCGGCATAGCCGAATATAACACTCTTACTGGTTTCAATTGTATGTGTGTTCTATATTTTTTGAAAAAGTGTTTATATATTGTTTTTACATTTGTTTATTTTCTATACTCGTATAAATTTATAAATAAATTTATCTGCATATAAATTTTTTAATATTAAATTGGTTTTATTGTTAGTTGAGAGGTTCAATTGCTACTTGGTGAAATAGAGCTAGTTGCTGCAGAATTCTTTGAATGTTGTGAAAATAAAGTGTAAACACAGTGACAAAAAATATGCACTACATTTTTTATATAATTATGTCTGTATACATTAGTCATTGAAAGTTATGTAAGTGGTTGCAACTGAAAGTCATTACGAAGTTTTTACTACGTATCCTGAAATAACTTTAAAGTTTGAAAGATTGTCTAGTTAGACAAAAAGGATATCAAATAAAAGATGAGAATCACAGCAATTTTTTTATGAAATATGTGTTTTAAACCAGCTATTCAGAAATTTGCATACATTGGGATAACATTTTGCACATCCTACCTATAGATCTGCAGAGACTCTTAACTCAATCGGAAGTTGGAAATCAAGAACATATGGACATGCTAAGATTTTAAGCCAATTACCTCCGATCTTGAATCAACCGTACGATTTCATTATATCACATACTGATTTTGATAGAGTTTCAAAGTGAGAGTACCTTCCAGGCGGGGTAACATACCAGAATTTTTACATATGTTTCTAAAATTAACTATGATGTCGGTTCTGGTGTCTTCTGTGTCGCTTTCCCAACAACTGTAGTGTCTTTCAAGCTGAAATATTTGCAATAATGTCAGCTTGTAGGGTATACCATGATCTCAATATTCGCGGCAACATAGGAATTTTTGTCGATAGTCAAGTGGCACTTCTCTCAATAAATTCTTATACTACTACTTCAATGTTAGTTAGGCAATGCAAGAAGGATCCATTTTAGTTAGGCAATGCAAAAAGGATCTATCAAGACTGGGTCGCCTGTCTGACATTACCCTTGTTTGGGTCCCTGGGCATAGGGACTATTATGGAAATGAACAGGCATATGAGCTTGCCAGAATGGGATCTGCTTTTGATATATCCCATGCCGTTCCAGTAGCAACCCCGTAAGGTTTTATAAAAAATGGTATCCTCAGATTATATCTTCAAAAGGCTGAAAATAGGTGGAATTACCTAGACACATGTAAAGGGACAAAGAGGGACTCTCAACAGGAAACTCACACCGAAGTAGACGTGTATAAATCTAGATTAACAGCAGTAATAACAGGACTCTGTGCAGACATGCAAGTAGTCTTGGGCTACCCTTCAATGAACACTGTCGTAGTTGAAACGGTCTTCCTTCTCCTCCGTGAATGCCCTGCTCTATACGTGAAAGGGAACCGTTTTCTTGACTGCTTTTTCCTATCTAATCTTAGAGAGATATCTGGATTTAAGTTTAATGATATCCTAGGATTTCTCGCTGCTGGGTCTAAAAATATGGGAATGGTCCGGTCAAAACGAAGTCTACTGACTCTACTTGACTGTTTTCGCGAAGAGTAATATCACGTAAATCAACCAACCAATATATTTAAAACTTTTTATATTTTTCGATTAGTTTCGTAAAATCTTTTTATAAAAATTAAATTTGGCTTGACGTTGTCAAATTGTATTTTTAGTCATTGTTATTTAGTTAAAAAAATATGTGCTTTTATATGAGGATGATGGGTTATGTCTTAGATTAACTATTCGACTTTTTTAATTTCAATGTTTTTAAACAATAAATTTTTTGTTGAATTGTCATGAACCATGTATAGTTAATTAATTAGTTTGTTTCCTTTATTACTAGTAACATTGTACATTTACACTTTTTTGTACTCGAATACAAATTTTGTTATAAACCCTTTACCATCACCATTGGAGATAAAGGGTAGAAGATATAAGTTTGTCATTCCATATGTAACACCGAAAAATCTTCATCTAAGACCCAAAACAATATATATATTCTGGATCCTTATTAAATTCTCAGTCGAATTAGCTTTGTCCGTCCATCTTTCTCTCTTTATAAATCAATTTCACGTTAAAACAAAGCAACAAAAATTAAGAAAATTCAAACATAATATGTACCAAAGTTTATTGAAAATTAGAAAAATCGTTCAACATAAGGAACTGTGATGAATCAAAATGAAAAATGTTTCGAAAAAATAGGTTTTTTTACATAAAAACTATACAATAAATTTTTTTAAAAATCATTACACTTTTGTTTCGCTACTAAAACAAAACTTGCTTGCTGTTGAAAATTTGCGTCTACAATTTCATATACTTCCAAGGCAAATGTTTATATTCCGGAAAAAATTGTTAAATTGTTCGATAGAATGTCCTTACAAAATTTTGCAAACTGAAGTATCATATCAATAGAATTTATAATTTTTTTACAAATATTGATCAATTAAAAGGGATAAATATAAAAGAAGTTGGTGGAGGGTATTTAAGATTCAACTTTGCAAAATATAGCTCTATAACTTGTTTACCATTAAATTTGCTTTTCTTTTTTCCGTGTTTTTTTTTTTAACTTTTTACTAATGTATGAAAAAAATCTTCAATATAAAACTTTACACATGTAGTTTTAGTTAAATAAAAGTATTATTGATGTATTATTTGCATATAGGTATGTAATATTTTGATTATTTTTTTTTAAACTTTTGGTAATAATTTAAATTTTGTCAACACAATAACTTGTTGTAGAACCTAGTAGGTGGCAAAAAAATCTTTGTAATAAAACCCAACTTGCTCTCTTAAGCCTACACGCAGAGAAAAAACATGGTTCGGCATGGTTAGGACAACTATTCTATGTTTTTTGTAACAATATTTTGTTGTCATAACCAAAAAATTGTTATTTTTATTGAACTTCATCAATATTTTAGTTAATGAAAACATTTATATGTTTATGACAACATAAATTTAAGAATAGTTATTTTTACAACAACTAAACAATGATAATTATTTAAACTTATTATATTATTTAGAATCATTTAAACTTTCAAATAACCATTAAATGGTAGGATTTTACACGTTTATCAATATAATGTTTAAGATATAAGTAAAATACGTTTACTATTGAAAATATTTTGGTATCGCCAATTTTCAATCAGTTGTATTGTTTATCCGTACTAGATTGGATTAAATAAATTGTCAAACAAACGCAGTGTTAAAATAATTGTGAAAAATAAATAATATCTAAAAATATAATAGGAAACAATATAAATAAATAAATAAATAAATAAATAAATAAATAAATAAATAAATAAATAAATAAATAAATAAATAAATAAATAAATAAATAAATAAATAAATAAAATAGTGTAGGTACATAAAAAATTAATAATTAAAAAAATTATATTGTGTTTATATTGGCATCATGTGTTTATGGGAATGTCAGTGCTTGGAAGTTTTGTGTTTGTTTAAAAGAAAATTAACAAATAATTACATTTTACGCCGAGCACATAAAATTAACCATATTATGTTTAATATGTAACCATAACATGGTTACTTGAAGACATGTGACTACTTGTAATCATAATATGGTTACTTCAAACAATAATATGATTACATGAAACCATGATATGATTGCTTGAAACTACAATATGATGCTACAACATCACATTATGATTAATAAAACTATATTATGATGAAATATATGGACTATATTTAATCATATTATCATTGATTATTATATAATAATGATCATAATATGTTTTAACTTTAACCATAATTCTTCTCTGCGTGTAGGATATTGGTTTCATTTCGCAAGGAAATACTTTAGTCATTTATGTAACTAAACATTTTGTTTTAAGCCCCAAATAAAATTAATCAGTCCCTGCAACTAGCGCCATTATTATTTGTTGCACTAACTACTGTAACAACATCAGGTGCAAATTTTATTTGGTTGGTTGAACTAAAACAACAAAAACGTGCACAAGTGGGTATTAAAGATTCACAATGTGTCGCCATGTTACTATTCGCAATGGGTAAAAACTTCTACATATAAACTATAGTTAACATAAAACTAATATTCAGACAGATATATGTAAATAGTTTCATTGTCTATGTATTAGTTAGTTGTAGACAAAATGCAATTGTATTTATTGTTCATAATTCGCTAAACTATGAGCATAATCTGAAAAGAACTTTTAGGATTTATCTAATAATGTTATTATTAATCGTGTCTTCATTGTAATTATACCCTACACCACTTTAGTGGAAAGGGTATATTGGGTTTGTGTTGATGTTTGTAACGCACAATAATATTAGTCCTACACCCATCTTAAAGTATACCAATCGGCTCATTTTCTGTGTCGATTTAGCTGTGTCCGTCCGTCTGTCCGTCCGTCAATGTAAACATTGTAATTAAACTACAGATCGCAATTTTGGAGATAATTCAATGAAGTTTAGAACATGATCTTCTATTATACCGCAGACGAAGGCTGTTGAAAATGATTAACATCGGTTCATTATTTCACCTAGCCTCCATACAACTGAACCCCCGAATAGAGCTTGTAAACCTTGTAATCTAACTATAGGTCGCAATTTTGGAGATAATTCAATGAAATTTGGCACATGATCTTTTATGGTAATGTAGACGAAGCCTATTGAAAATAGTTAACATCGGTCCATTATTTCACCTGGGCCCCATAGAACTGAACCCGCCAAATAGGGCTTTTAAATTCATAATTATGTTTAATATACTCGTATCTCGACAAAAAGCTGCAAAACCAAGTTCTATACTAGTCTTGATGACCGCGATGAACTTTAAAATAATAGAGCCTATAATTATTGACCCTAGCCTCTCTAAAAAGCCCCATCAAAATTTTACTTTAATATCTACAGTTTTATTAAACAGTAAATGGCTTTAGTATATCTGAGGCAAGGTATAATTCAACTTAAATGCTTTATTATGGAAACTAAATCAGATTTTATTTGTATACAGGTGTAGGGTATTATATGGTCAGCCTCGCCCGACTATAACTTCTTACTTGTTTTATTTGAGATTAAATTTAATTGCATAAATTTTTTAAAGCACTATCTGAACTTTATATATGAATATGTATATATTACATACAGATAGGCATACAGTCATTCAGCTAAAGGAAACTCTAAACAAATCAATTGATGCAAGTCTTTTTAAAAACACTTCTAAGCTTTACCCTTTCCAGTTTCCTGTTGGTATAAATAAACGGAAATTTTAATATTATCATACGACTTTTAAAATCGTAATAATTTTTATCATATTTACTTTTTATGATTTTACTGCCACTACCGCAAATTCGTTTATATTCGAAACATTAAAAAACTTTCGAGCTTGATTTTGAAAACTTAAAAAGCCATATATAAATATTCAGGGCAAATGCCGTTTGCCCCTTAGTGTTATGCAATGGTAAAAGGATACCTTTAATTATGTAAATTGAAAATAATGAAACTTACAATTTGCTTAAAGCCAGCACTATACAATAGCAACCACATGGCTACACTTTTGTAATATGGCTGCATGCAGCCACATTCAAAGCCAATCAAGCTAAACCGTTAAATTGCTGGCTGCTTCTTAACTTAATATTACTGCTGCAAATTGTGACAGCAGCATTCAACATTGTATTTCTGGACTTTGTCTACAAATTATATAAAATAGTAGTATTTGTTTCGTGAATTGAGCGAATTTCAGTAAAAAGAAATAATAGAAAACAAACTGACGCAAAGAGCATAAGACAACCCACAATTTTATGGGTTTGACTTTAATTAAAATTGTAATAAAAAGTATTGTCATGTTCAATTTTCCTTTAACTTTGCACAAATTTGATTTTAACCAACTGAAATTACTGTTAAATACCATTAACATTTTATCATGTTCTCACCCTTCGTTTGAATGAATTTAAAAAGGACACTAAGTCTTCAATTCGCAAAAAGTTTTGCAAGCAATTAGTTTTTGTTAAAATTTTATGCAGGGTATGTGCATACTTGCCCGCACTTGATTTTATATTAAAAATCCAAACAATAAATGAGGGACCAAAACTACTTTATAGTAATGTTTGTATTTTTTTAACGTTTACTTAGAAAACAGTAAAAAAATATTTATTGACCTCATAAAACTTTGTTAAATTACAATATTCAATGAAAAGAAGAAAAAAATATTAAATAATTAAATATTTTTCCTATATAGTATTTCTAAAGTTAAAGACAGCTAGCTTCTCCCGTGTGAGTTTTATAATGAGAAAAGTAAGGAAAAAGATTATATATATATATATATAATATATTATATATATATATATATATATATATATATAATATATATATATATATATATATATATATTATATATATATAATATATATAATAAATATATAATATATATTATATTATATAATTGGTGTATAAAATTAACACTTCGACGTGATAAACCTTACAACTATCCATCGAGATTTACGATTATTTTATCGAAATTTTCAATATTTTTGTTATAGGAAAACCATTGCTAAAATGTTGTGATTAAGTCCCATAAAACTCAAAATATTAATGACGACTTGGATCTTAATACCCTACACCACCATCAGTGGTGATTGAGGCTATATATGTATATTATCCCCCTATATATTGCAAATTCCCCCTTCTAGAATTGTTCTTTTGGTTGTGAAACTATATCATACAAAAAAATTAATCTGATAGGATAAAGTTAACAGGTGCCGCAAATGCTCTAAGATTTAAAGATTTTTTGAACTTCCGGATTAAATTTATCCCATGTATTTAAAAGGATTAATTTTACTATAGCTGTTATAATACTGTTATATACTAAGAATAAAAGTCTTATTTATTAAACATGGCCAACAAATAAATATTATTTCGATATGGTATACTGAGAATTCACAAATTTTGCAAAATTTGACCTTTGAACTCCAAATGTTATGGGTTAAGAATATTCGATTTGAATAAATTTTGGAATATGTTTTAAATACTCTAAAAATACTTTGTATAAAATGTGCAACAGTAAAGAATTAATAAATATTTTCTAAAATTTTACGAAAAAACAAGTTAGAGTGCTATATTTGGCTATGCCGAATCTTAAATACCCTCCACCAGCTACTTCTATATTATAACTTTTCTAATTGATCAAATATTTGTAGAAATAAGTTTTCTCATGTCTTTATTTGGCCCATTGAGCTTACAGCTTGCATGATAATGAAATAAATAGAAAAAATCCCAAAAGTTAAATCTATTACAATTCGAAGATTTATTGAACATTATAATATTTTTGCTAAATAAATATTTGGTTATGAGTTATGTGCGTTTTTTCTAATTTTTGGAAGGGAACCTTGTATGTGTGTTTTTCTAAAAGGGACCTTATATGGGAGCTATGATCAAATATGGACCGATCGGAAAAATATTTCACAATATTATTTCTGGATATGAGCAACAATTGTGCCAAACTTTATATAGATATCTAAATTTAGTAATGAGTTATGAGCGTTTATGTTATTTTTGTGAGCTATGACCAGTTATGGACCGATGGAAAACATTTCTTAGTAATATTTTTCTGTATATGAGCAATTATTGTAACAAAATTTTTAGGATATCTTAATTTAGTAGTGAATTATGTGCGTTTAAGTGATTTTCGAGAGGAGACCTTGTATGATGCTGTGACCAATTATGGACCAATCTAAAAACATCTTTCATGGTTATATTTCCGTATAAAAGAGCAATTTTTGTACCAAATTTTTTATCGATATCTTAATAAAGTAATAAGTTTTGCGTTTAAGTGATTTTCGGGAGGGGACCTTGTATGGGAGCTATGACCAATTATGGACCTATCCAAAGAATTTTTCATGGTTATATTTCTGTATATAAGAGCAATGATTGTACCAAATTTTATATGGATATCTTAATTTAATAATGAGTTATGCTCGTTTAAGTGATTTTCGAAAGGGGACCTTGTATGGGAGCTATGACCAATTATGGACTTATCCAAAAAATTTTCTCGCAATAAATTCTATTGACATAAGATTTTAATTTCTAAAATTTTGTGAAGATAACGATATTACGATGGAAGTTATTAACAAAAAACTAAAATGCCGGGAATATGGGAGGTATTTGAAATTGTATACCGATTCTGGCGATTTTTCGCGTAGATTAAGCATTTGTGTAGAGGGTATGAAAAAAAAAATTTAATGGACTTTATATATTTACAATTTTGGTTCTTTGGGATAAGAGTAACAACATTCCATCAGAGAATAAATCGAAATTCCGAACGGTTTGCAAGATATGAGCCAAAGAAAATGATAATTTTTTCAAAAATGACACTGAGGCCCCAAATCTTTGGGGTTCTGTAACTAAGTTATAGCACACGTACGAGGTCAACATCCGAAATTCACTAAATATAATTTTTTCTGGACCTTAGTTTCACATATATATATATATATATATATATATATATATATAATATATATATATATATATATATATATATATATATATATATATATAATATATATATATATATATATATATATATATATATATATATATATATATATATATATATAAAATGTTAGTACCATTAGTACGGAATAGGGTACTCAATTATTCGGGTTTTTGTCTTATTCGGTTTATTCGACAAATAATTATTTGAGGTTTTACGATAGCCGGTAAAACCTCAAATAATCTGGTAATTAAAAATTAAAAGGAAAAACTAGATGTTACTATTGCTTTTAACAACAATTTTCTTCATATACATCCTGTAACAATTTTGAAAAAATCATTCACACATGGAAAAGTTGATAAGCATGTAAAAATAAATTCCACTTATATAATTAAGTACTCCAATTTTTATGTCTTTATAAAAGCATTTCATAGTTTAAAAGACTACAAACGAATATTTAAAAAATTTATATTTTATAATGCTAATATTGGTATCAAATGAAAGCTGGGAATCTGTACATTCTATCTATATTATTTACTTGTCTCATTTAGAGAATAAAACGAAAAAGAAAGGTTTCATATTCTACTCAAAAAATTTTAACTACTTTTTTGTGACAAATTTTCTTTAAGATTTCCAATTCTTTCTGATGATTTTAAATAAATTATATTATTTTGAAGCAGGTTTCTCTGTTTCAGCTTAATTTGAAATTTATATTATTACCAACTTTTTAATATAAATTTGGAAATCCATCTTTTGAAATTGGATGTCTTTTAAACTTTAAAGTCCTTTAGAGGAGAGCTGATTATGAAAAACTGAGTACACAGAATTATTACTAATGGTCCACAGTTTCCTGTACGCATAGATTTTTTCATGTTTGAAAATAACTTTTGCACGGTTTATAAACAAAAATATTATTTTCACACCTTTCACTTCAATTTTTTGTTTAGTTTTTTTTATCAAATACTAGAAATTATTCCTGCTTATGTGAAATGCTTTTCTATAGAAAGACATTACTGTTTTTAAGATTTTCAACGATTACTAGAATTCATACGTTCCATTGAACACTAGTTCAACTATAACTGTTGCTAAAAACTTATTAGAAATACTTAAGAACACAACAATGTTCCCAAAAAAGTGGTTGTAAAAATATTATAATTAAATTAATTAAATTAAATCAATTAAAATATCTTAATTATTTCTATGATTTCTATTCAAAAATCATCAAATAAAATTTCTTTATTATAGAAAATTGATTAAGAAATTAAGAAAAGAAGAACATTTTTTTTTAAATATAAAATTTTGTAGAAAATGCATAATAATTTTACTGCTAAATAGTGAGTTTTTCTTAATCGGTTAATTGATAGAAATTATTCGGTTTATTCGTTATTTGAAATTTGACAATTTTCATTTATTCGAACGATTAATCGTCAAAAATTAATCGATTAACCGAACGACGATTAATCTTTTGAATAATCTAGTACGGAAGCAATACTTTTGTTTAGTTATCTAGAAATTATAACAAACCTGAGAAAAATCATTGCAATGTTATTATAACAAAATATCAGTAAAATAAGCTCCTTATAGTAAATATTAATAGTGAAAATAATTACAGAATTTAAACAATATTATAAATACTTTCATTAATTAAACTAACTATAATAATGGATGTCATTACAAAATATACAAATCCACTTTAATGCGATTAGGATTTTAACACATTCAACATAAATTATTCTATTTATCCTATTACCCTTCAAAAATAATTTTCCAGTTTTAAACTCTTAATTATTTCTGTACGTCTTATATATAAATATTTAAAATGTTGCACATATGTATGTGTCTACAGCCTCGTATTACAAATTACCTAATGATTGCTACATGTTCATATATACATACATATTATATTTAGAAGAATCTTTATCTTAAGTTATTTTATTATTCATAAAGTACTATATATTCATTTAATTATTTATTATTAAATTATATCACAAATAAAATCGAAAACAAGAAAGAACAAGTAGAATATAAAATATATAATTTTTTTTCACTTGCAATTCATTTGAATCTATATCTGTATAATATTTAATCAATCTTTAATAAATTGTACTTGTTATTTTCACATAAATAAATATGTAAATAAATAATTAAATATTCATTTGATAACATTTCTACGTATTATACATAAATAATCGTAAAATATTTATACAAATTGTCATTAATACAGACAAGTCATACAATGACATATACAAACATACACTAAGGAGAGATGCATAGATTATAAATTGTACCAGAAAAATATATACAAAGTACTTTTCAATTAAAATTTCAAATTTCCTCATAAAAAATATGACAAAGACTCTGGTTTAAATAAAGCGAGCTTCATATGGGACTTGGATCCAATATTGCCTTAACTCCTTTTATGGGGGTAGTGTTAATTATACACCGATTCTCATTTAATTTTACAAGAAGACATTGGTTCTTAAAAAATTAATATTGTTGTCTTTTAACGCTGTAGTGTTCTGTTTAGTAAAGTTATGTTTTGCGTAAAACTTTATGTGAGGAATAGGGTAAGTTATGGAGTAATCCTCCTAAAGTTTAAGAAAACTATTTTAGTACTTAACAAGTAAGAGTGTTGTATAGAGTTTGGTTTTGTCAAAATGAAATTTCTAAAATTGAAAAATAATAAATATTGGAAAGAAATAGTTCTTGTGTATTTCACAATATTACCTACAAAAACGTCGTTACATTTAGCTTGTATCTGCAGCAGAACAATGTTTAAAAGCTCTTCATCAGAATTTTCGTATTTGAAAACTTTTAATGATCATTTTAATTCATAATTTTAAATTTATTTTTTTTTTGCTTAGAAAACAAAAATATATTTTTTTAGAATAAAAATAAATAAATGTATATTGACACAACCCAAGCACTTTTTAAATAAACAAATAAAAATTAGCTGCCTTAACGATTTTACCTTACTTAGTGCATCCCGGATTTTACCTTAAAATTAGTTTATGTTGAATAGCATTGCAGTATTCGTATTACCAGTCAGTTAAAGTAATTTTCTTAAGGTTACCTTATATGGGTGATAAGACAAACAATTTTTATTTATACAAATCATATTTATGTATAATTTCCAACAAGTAATGAGCGTTGTAGTCATTTTCACTGGGGCAATTATGGACTAATCCTCGTAAAAATTGATAGAGAGATTTCGGTTCCTATAGAACTTATCAGTGTCGAATTTCATCGTTGTAATCGCATTTTTACAATATCTATTTTATTAATTACGGTCCGATCCACAAAAATTTTGGTTAAGAGATTTTTGCTCGCAAGGAACTTCCTTGAGCCGAATTTTATTGCTATATTCGTATTTTTCAGTAATTTTCTAAAGGGGCCTTATATGCGGGTAGGACCAATTATGGTCCTATGTCCGCCATAATTCAGAATTATATTTCAGATGTCAAAAAACTGACCTATGCGAAATTATATGGTATTTACTTCATAGACAACGAATTTGTGAATGTTTGAAACTCTTTATACAATATTCCGGGGCGTACATTTGTATGGGAGCTAGATCGTCTTAGAATCTTACGAGGTCCTAGAATATATATACTTTATGGGGTCTGTGAACAATATTTCGATGTGTTACACACGGAATGACAAAATCAATATACCCCCATCATTTTTGATGTAGGGTATAAAAAACTTGTTGATGTCGAATTTCACCACTCTTAGACGTATCTAAATATTAAAGTCATTTTCTGAAGAGGACCTTATATGGATAGTAGGGAGATTTAGTCTCCTCTCTATTTCAATAATAAACTGCTTAAAACACTTAAATTTAAAAAGTACTAAAAGAGGCCTCGTTTGTATGCAAATTGGTTCATCTCTGGTATACATTATATTAATTAATAAACATAAGCAGACAAAGGAAATGTGTTCTATGAAAAATATGCCTGTATAAATTAGTTTAAATTAGATTATTGAGACATTGAAATTATTATAAAAAATAAATAAGAATATACGTCTAAATATGTTTATATATACATATACTTAAATCTTAAAAAAAAATATATGCATACATTTATTTAGCGACTTGATCATCAAACAAGTACACAAGCTATTTTTGTATTAATAATATTTTATTGTTGTGATTGATCGAAATTTTACAGTGACTCTTTTGTACATTTTGAAGTAATATTTTTATCTTAAATAAATATTGAGTTAGGTTTGTTTGAATGATTTTCGAGAGGAGACCTTGTGCGTTCATGTGATTTTTCGGGACAATCCTTGTATGGAAGCTATGACCAATTTTGGATCGATCGGAAAAATTTTTGCGGTAACATTTATGTATATAAAATAATAATAAATAATAATAATAAATGTAATATAAATATTCTAACTATGTAATGAGTTATGGCCCTTTAAGTGAGTTTTGGGAGGGGACATTCATAACATTCCTGTATATAAAGGTAATATTTGTTGCAAATTTTGTATAAATATCTTAATTAGGTAATGAGTTTTAAGTGATTCGATATTTGTGGTAATTTTTTTTTAAATATCTTAATTTGATAATGTGTTATGGTCGTTTAAGTTAATTTTCGGGAGGGACCTTGTACTGGAGCTATGACCATTTATGGATCGATCGGAAATAAAAATATATTATATGAGACATAGAATTTGTTGATTTTTCAACAAGTTGCAAGTTTTTGTATCGAATAACTTAAGAATACAAAAAACATATCGATGGACTATATTATCTGTCATTTTCATGAAAATAAGATTTTTATGGCAAAATATCCAGAAAACTATCCCGAAATTTTTTCGGGCCATGTTAAACCATATAACATTGGTTTTGGATCAAAACCTCATAATATGTTGCTTTTACAATATTTTATTTACATTGCTTCATTAAATTGCATAAAATATAATATTTATTGATATAAAATCAAATGAAAAATGTATATTTCTATGACAAAACTCTCTATCTGAAAGTTGTAAAAAAAATTTTGTACAAAAACAAAGCTCTTTCTGATATAAATTTTTGAATAATTTTGCAAATAATGAACAAAATTTAAATTCTCTTTATATAACGATTTAACGAATATGGTTGTAAAAATATATTGTAAAGGAAAAAATCAAAAATCTTCACGAACTAGCGAATTAAAGAGTTTTTTTGCTCTCCTGAAAACTGTTATTTTAGATAGAGACTATTGAATATAGTCCCTCGATATTCACCCTTATTAATAAAGTTTATATTCGACTACGACTACGACAATTGTCTATGTACATAATAAAAGCGATTGAGCAAATATCGTTAAATTATTTTATTTAATTTTATCGTGAAAGTGTTTTACATATACATATGTCTATAGACATGTGTACATAACTAAATCGACTTAATATTTTATAAGGACCAGGAATATATACACATATCCTCAGTACTATTCTTTTACTTGCTTATCATTTATTTAAATATAACAAAGCGAAAGTCATAGATTATTTGTTTTTGCAAGTCTGATTTTAATTATTCGCAAGTATTCACATATTATCCCTTAAAATAACGCTATTGATATACTAACAACTGTAATAATGATCACAAATTAAGTTATTAAATTAAATATGTTTATTATAATAATATTTTTTTTTTTTTTTTTTTTTGTTTTGTTTTGGTGATTATTAAATGTATGTATTTGACGTAAATAAATTTCAATACTACTGTTAATCCTAGTGTATATTCAATTTTAAATTCAAACATTGAAGTACATACTTACAAATATTTAACAAAATATTATCAATGTAAAATTAAATTTTATATTATTAAATAAATACTTTGACATCATTAACAATATTCACAGACATAGTTTTTACAAACCACATGAAAAAATTGTATAAACTAATTCATTGTTATGCGAATGAGTGTGCATTTATTTTTGTATTTAATGTGTTTTATTTTAGTTAAATATAAGTACTTTGCTCTAAGTATGTATAACTAATTATTAAGGACCACAAACATAAAAACTAAATAAAGTTGGAGAGTAAATTGGAAAAAAGTCCCAAAAGTACATAATGTAAATAAAATATGTATTAGAGTATAATAATAAATATTCACCACCTACACATTAAATATACAATTAAAAGAAATGCACGAGTGCGAAATTTAATTAAAAACTTTTGCCTTTAGCATGTATGCGTATGAGTGATATATTATATTTATATGAATTAAATATTACTCATACGGCTTTGAGTTGAATAGACACATAAAATTGTAAAATTAAGTAGATTTTTTATATAAATTACTTATTTAAATTTAAGACATTAACATTTTTAAACTTAGTATACACATATAGATATATGAAAACATGTATATGTATATTGTGGACAAGAAACTCACACTTCCATCCAGCAGGTATTATCATTTAAAATTTACCAAAATGATAAAATCTCTCACAGCATTTACCTTTTTATAAATCAATATTTGTTCAACATGTGTCTTTAAAAGAACATCCGACAGCACAATTGCAATTCTGTCACAAACACCAACTATAATTGTTGATTTAAAAACCTGTTGAAATTTCATTTTCACAATGTGATAGTGAAAACAAACATGGAAACTTGCTACAACAATGACGTTGTATTATTTAAGAAAATTTAAATATGTTTCATTGAAGTGACAAGAAAATTGAGTTTCAATCACATGTGTAAATAGACAAATAAACTTTTATGCAAAAAATAATAAAATTTGTACAATATATTAGAGAAAATTAATGTTTTTCTACGAAATTTTATATAGTTAAATAAAGCTTGACACATACATACATTCTCATTTACATTACGAAATAGGAATAGGTCATCAGTAATTTGGTATGATAAATATGACATGTAAATATTAAAGAAATTCTTTAAATTATGTAGTATTTCTTAAATATTTACATGTTATTAAAAACACTTTTGTCACTTTTTATACCCTCCGCCACTGTTAGTGGTGATATTGTAGATTCGTGTCTTATATCAAGAAAGATTCTTCTAAGACCCAACAAAGTATATATTCTGGGTCCTTGTGAAATTCTGAGTCGATTTAGCTATGTCCGTCTATCTGTCTGGGTAAAACACGCTCACGTTAAAACTAAGCAAAGGACATCAACCAAAATCACCAAAAATATTTACTGTCAGCAAAATCGGTTCTTGACGTAAAAAGTTATGAGAAAAAATTTCGGACTACCTTGAAAAAATTAAATTTTTTTGTAATTCTTCAGAATTTTTCTCAGAAACTACTAAAGATAATTTGATAAATTTTGTCACACATTATTTTTTCTGCCAGTGATCAAGGGTGTTGAAAATCATAACAAATGATTCAAAATTGCCCATAGCCACCATACAAATGTACATATTCCCGAAATTTAGTTTATCGTCAATAACTCCCTCAAATATATCAGTATAAATGCAAAATTTTGCACATGTGAGTATAATACAAAAGTACGTCATACTATCAACGGATATCTGTATCGGTCCACAATTGGTCATAGCTCCCATAAAAGGTCCATTTCCGAAAATGACTTAAAGGCACATATTTCATTTAATTATAAATTTTACGGGATAACGTTCGACTTGAGTACGTTTTATGTGCACATCTATCATTTTACCATTTTGCTGATTTGTAACAAATGATTCCAGACCCACCATAAAGTATACCAATCGGCTCAGAATCACTTTCTGAATCGATTGAGCTATGTCCGTCTGTCCGTGTGTCTGTCTGTGTGTCCATGTAAACCTTTCTTGTTTCACGGATGAAAGCTGTTGAAAATGGTTAAAATCGGTCCATTATTTCGCTTAGCCCCTATATAACCGTACCCCCCGAATCGGGCCTTTAGGCTCATAATTACGTGAAATGTTCTATCATGTCAACAAATGTCTGCAAAACTAAGTTTTATAGAACAATAAATGACACTACTATTTTTTATAGTGATCGGGCCTCTTTTTTGTTGAATTGAATATGTTTTGTGTACACATCCACCATTGTACCAAAATGTTGGGTCTATTTTTAATCATAGCTCCTATATAAGGTCCACATCCCAAAATCTGTTAAACACTCATATTTAAGTGAGTTATAAATTTATCAGGATAAAGTTCGCTTTGAATATGTTTTATGTACACATTATTCATTCTACCAAATGTTTTCCTAATAGGTCCATTATTGGCCATAACTCCCGTATAAGATTCACTTCCAATAATCACTTTATCGCCTATATTTCATTGACTTATAAAGTTATCAGGATAAAATTCGATTTGAACATGTTTTTTGTTCAATGAATTATTATTTTACCAATTTTTTTTCGGATCGGTTAATTTTTGGTGAAAGCTGCCATATAAGGTCTACTTCCGAAAATCACTTAATCAAGTAATTGTGGTAAAAATTGTCTTGAATTGATTATGTATGTACATAAATCATTATACGAAATTATTCCATTTGGTCCATAATTGGTCGATATAATTTATATAATTTGACGTACATTCGTATATCTGAAAGTCACTGAATACCACATAATTCACTATTAAATGATAATATTTTGCAGAGATGGGGATAGTGCACTAATTTTTAACTATCACTAATTATTAGTGGTAGTTCAAATTATTCACTACTTTTATTTAAGTTTCGTGATGATTTGAAAAATATAAGCCTCACTCAATAATAGTGATAGTAATATTTAAAATTTTTAACTAAAAATATTTTAAAAATAGTTAAAATAATTGTTTTTACAGCCTAGTGAAATAAATTTTTCTACACAAAATTATTAGTTCAAAAAATATTCCTGCACTATTTTTGTTTTCAACAGAGAAATGTATCACTCAATTGAAAGTTTAAGTTAATAGGTTATTATATTTAAGGAAAAAAGTTGTAAAAAAGGTATTTAAATACAAAAATTACACAATTACAATAAAAACAGAAATAAACAAGACATAATACAGTTAAAATTAGCCATTATTGGCTTTAAGTAAAACAAGTTTTTCGAAATTGGAATTACTTAATTTATTTCTCCGAGGAGAGTCCACCATTCCGCTAAAAGAAAATAAACGTTCTACTGGAGCAGAAGAAGGCAAAGTCGTGTTAAATTTTAAAAACATTTGCCTTATTTGTGGATATTTGTTGAGGCTAAAAATATCGGTCTCCGAGCTTAAAAGGAAGGCACGTATTTCATATTGTATACCTTCTTTTTGAACAAAGGTTAAAGGTCCTACTATTATAGATATTAATAAACCAATTATTTTAATAATGTTTTCACTTACTATCAATTTCCCCAAAGTATTTCAGCCGTTTTTGGCCGGTTACATTTTTTCCAAATATTTTCAATAAGTTAAAATTATTTATTATATATATGTACGTATCTACATATATTCAATAATCGTATTTCAATTAGAATAATTCCAAAAAAAAATAGTGCAAAGAAAATTATTGAAGGCTTTTGTTAGTGACTGTTCAAATATTTAACTATTTGAATGTAGTGCTTTTTTCTACACTACCACTCAATGGAGTTATAGTTAAAAAAATAAAATTAACACTAAAAAATATTAGTGCTAAAAATATAAACTTCCCTACCACTAAGCTGATGAAAATTAGTGAAAAATATATTTTTTTAAATAATATTTAGTGCTAGTGAAATATTGATTTAACTAAAAAATAGTGCTCTACCCCAATCTCTGATATTTTGTTAAAATTCGAAATGAGAATGTTCTGTGTGTAGATAAATCATTCTGCTAAAATGTTTTCGAACTGACCTAATATTGATCAAACTTCTGATTTACAATAATCAACAAGGTTTCAAAACTCTTAAATTTAGTACGACATTAATATGTTTGTAACTACACAACTCATTATCTTTTTTTTTTTTTTTTTGCATATACATGATCGTTCCATAATAAGTCATGGCATCCGTACGAGGTCCACAATCAAAACTCAATATAAATTTTTATGGACCTAATCAAAATTAGTTCCTCACATACATTATTATTAGTAACCTCACTACGGAAACAAAACTTTTGTTGAGTTATCTAAAAATTAGATAGTTAAATGTGTTTTAATAAAAATATGCATTTAAATGTTTATATACACAGAAAAAACTGAAAATGAGTTTTAATTATCAAAATAATTGTATCAAGCAAGTTTTGTAAAAAAATAAAAATATATATTTTTTTTCCAAATAACGAATTAATCAGAACAATTAATGTCAATAATTGAGACAAGATTTAACATTGATTAATTCATTTATTGTATAAATTAAATATTTAATAAATAAAAAATTGATTTTTTTATTAATTTATTAATTAAATAAATTAAACTGTTTGATAGAAAAAATTTTTAAAAATTAATTAAGAAGGCGATTAAAACAATCAAATAATTAATCAATTACACACAACGTTAAAGGAATACTTGACCTTTAACAATGATTTCAGCATTTACAAAAATTTACACTTTATTGTCACAACTGAACATATAAAGTGTTTCAAAAATTGTCAAGAAACTTAAATATTATATGCCTAAAATTTTATTGACTATTTAAGAATTATAAATATTGCTAGCACAAAAATTCAAAATAAAATATTAAAAATAAATCTAGAATAGAAAAGAAGGCCAGAAATTTTTTTCAATCAATTAAAAAATTAAATGAATTAAGTAAAAATTTAATCAAAATTTTACACTTAAGTTTCAAACAGTTTAAAAAACGAGATAATTAAGACAAATAAAAATTTGTTTAAATGAAAGATAAAGAAAAATTAAAACATGGTAATTGAAAATAAACTACCGATAATTTTTTCTGTGTACACATTTAATTAATTATTTTAAAGTATTTTATTATAATTGATCGTTTCTTCATGTTATTTTGTATAGAAATTTGAGTAAAATTTAATTGCTATACCAGCATTATTAAGCAAGTTACGAACGTAGAAGTCATTTTCTAAAGATGTCCCTTTTATGGGGAGATTTAACTATTATTCTTATATTTTGGAGTCAGTTATGACTATTAAAACTGTATGAAAGCCAGGTAAAATCGAGGATCAGTTAAACGATATCTGGAGGTGGTGAAATGAGGATTAATATTAAAAATTTGTACAAAAAAACAATATAGTTAAAAAATTGGCATTATAAACTTCATTAATTAGTAAAAATAAATTAGCATACATAAGTGTACTCTAAACATAAAACGTACATATATTTATATTTACCCAAACTTATCATAGATTGTCCTCATGGGATAAACAAAAAATGTTCTACTAGTTTAAGCTAATAATCATTTGAATAATGAATATTTTGCACACATAAATACATATGTCAAAATATACCTAAATTTATTAGCTTTGACCAAAAAATAATAACAAAGTCATTTTATTTTACAAAATCTATAACTTGTTGAAAAATTACTTACTAAAATGCTCATTGACCTCAAACACAAGTTAAGTTGGAACACTTTCTAAAGAAAATTAATTGTACCACTAGACCTACTAGATACTTTGCATTTTATGTATTTTTTGCTATAAACATTATTTAGTACTTCATATATTAAAGAAAAAAAATAAATAAAAATTTACATTTAAATTTCCCTTGTTCTGGACACAATACACATACTAAAACCAACTAAATAAAATTTTGCAAAAAATGCAAATAAATTTTAAATTGACAATTAAACAAATGTGTTAATTAAAGAAATTAAGTTTTGTTTTATTCTAATGATAATTGCTAGGGACAATTGAATTTATTGCTAAAAATTTGTAATGAAAAGAGTCAAATGCTTATAATTGCTGTTGGTCTTTTTCTTTTATTTTAATTTAAATTAAATTTAATTTAATTTTTATCAAACAAGGACAACAATAAATGTCAATAACAATATATACAATTGATATGCACTTTGAAGTTATGGATACAAGTAAATAGTTCTTTTACTTGTATCCATAAATAAAACAAGTATGAATTTATAGCCGGACATTGCCGACCATATGATACCCTACACCAGTCAGTATGTTAAAATTTTGATTTTTTGTTTAAATAAAGCATTTAATTTGTTTTATTGTGGAATATTTTTACTTATTGTTGACAAAAAAGAGAGATTTTGTACAAGAGGGATCAAAGGGGAGAAGGGGTAAATATGGGCCTATCCTTATAAATTTTGGTATATGAATTTACGTCTACTACAAAGTCATTTATATAGATTTTAATAGTTTTATAAGTAATTATAAGTTAATTTTGACCATCAAGTCATTTTCTGAAGGGGAGTCTGTATGGGGGCTAGGGCCAAATGAGACCCGATCGGACATAGCTAAATCGACTCAGAAAGTGATTCTGAGGCGATTGTTATACTTTAAGGTGGTCTAGGACCAATATTTTTGGGTGTTACAAACTTCAGCACAAACGCATAATACCCTCCCCACAATAGTGGTGTAGGGTATAAATACATATTGCTCATTTACCTCAAGGCTAAAATTATTATTTAATAAATGTTATATACTGATGTGTCGAATCTCATCTCATCCGTATGTGAAGAGGATATTATTGGAGAGGTAGAGTGAATTATCAACAGTTTTTCATAAAATTCTTTCCACCGATTTGGTTAATACATTTTTAAATCGAATATCATTGCTGTATCCACATTTTTGTGCCAGTAATTAGTGTTAAAGTAATTTTCTAAAGGGACACTTTCCGCGTGAAATTTGGAAGAAAATTTACTTTCGTATAGAAGTATTATTAAGCCAGAAATGAGTATGGGGGTAGGGTTAATTATGGACCTATCCATATAAATTTGGTAGATAGGGTATGGCTCGTAATAGATTTACTTATGTAAAATTTCATAGCATAATAGAGCAGTAATGAGCGTTAAAATTATTTTCTGAAGGGGACTTTTTATGGGGAATAGGGTCAATTACGAATTGATCCACATGAAGTTGTGTTGGATTATTTTGGCTCATATAAAACTTATTTATGTCAAATTTCATACCTATACTCGTACTTTTTAAACAGATATGCCGCTAAAGCTGTTTTTCGGGGATCCATTTTTAGTGCGGCTTTCCGAAAACGCAACTTGTTTTCTTTTTTTCCTTTTTGCTCATTTGTATTTTTTGTATGAAAAATGTTGCGGTTTTGTAGGGTGGTGATGATCAATTGTAGACCGATAAGAAAAGTTTTACAGTTACATTTCTGTGTAAAAAAGTAATATTTTCACCTAATTTTGTATAAATATCACAATTAAGTAATGATTTATATGCGTTTAAGTAA
>NC_060951.1:26381111-26384270 GCF_022045245.1 Lucilia cuprina
CCACTGTACTCGTTTGGATAAAAAAAAAAAAAAACGATTTCATAATGCTAAATTATAAATATTACTGAGTTTTTTGTAAATTTTGATTTTTGGAATATTACCTAAGAATCTAAAGAGTAAATGTACCTAATTACAAAATCATAAAAACATAATAATAAATTTTAAATAATTTTTTTTAACAGAGTTTTTAAATTTTTCGATTTTTCGCACCTTTCATTGCAATTTGATGTCAAACTTTTTTTATTTTGAGTTTAATGGATCAGAATTTTACCGAAAAAAGTAAACAAATCAGCATATTAGAAAATAATTAAAGTTTATTTTTATAAGCTACAATGGGGATTTTTCATATATCTTATTTATCTTTTATAATAAAATCAATTCACATTTAGATTTTTTAATAAATTTTTCAAATATTGCCAAGAAATTAACGAAAAATGAATTGATAAATGCTGTTAATTTCTGGAGGATCTACCAGACAACATTTTTGTTAAATGGAAATTGTATAACAGCAGTGCCTTTATTCCCCAAAATATTTAGATAAATATTAATATCGTGAAACATTTTAAGAAGCTAGCTCTATTAGTTTTCCAAATAAACTACTTTTTGTATATTTTATTCACATGGAGTACATGGATGTAAAGTTCTCAGTTTTGCCTTAAATAATCATATTATAAATACTGATTTAATATTTTCGTCATATGGAGTGTGTCACGCCGACTGTAGCTATTCAAGCCATTGTAGTCAAAGTTATCCACACAAAATGTAAGGACTTAACTCCAGCCACTATATGTGGGCGTGTGTATTTTATAAAAAAAAAACATTTTTTATAAAATACACTTTATTTAAGTTAAAAATAAATGGTTGTTAAATAATTTTTATAATAATATAAATTATTTAAACTGCTACAACCTATGTCCGTATAAAGATATAGTCAGATCATCAACTACTACCACAATGACTACCAGTTATCTGTTTCCTTATTTCCTAAGCCCGTTGAGTGAAAGGCTGGAAAGTACTATTACTATGATGAGCAAATTTGTCTAATATACTCTATCCTTTTGTAAGTTGTACTTATATATATAATGCTAAGATTAAAGTTTTTAAGATCAATTAAAAAATCCACATATTTTATAAACTGCTGTGCTTTTTTAAAATGACAATGTTGACAACTTATTTTATACTCTTTTTTAGTCTATCAAATTTGAAACCCTTAAACTGCGCATGTTTAATCTCAATCTCTTGAAAATTGAGATTTTAGAAGTTAACTTTTTTTGTATTAAATGTTTACACATATAAATGTAACATTTAAAATAAACATTTTTTAAAATAAACTATTTAAATTGAAAATATTGTTTCTATCAGCACGATTTCTAGTAAATAAATATTTTGTTTATTAGTGAAACCTAAATAATAGTTGTCAATGGCGTATATACAAAAGGATAAATTAGAATTTTTACATTTAATATTTAAATGTTTTTGTAGATAGGACCCTTTGTTTTTTGTCAATTAAATCGCTAAGTCTTTGAGTAAATATTTATTTTGATGCAATACATTACAATCAGCAATAAAGTCAATTTTGAAATTTTGGTTATTTAGGACCGTTTGCGTTTCAGCTGACGATATATATGTATATGTATGCTACACAAACCGTATTATTTTCTATTAACTACTTATTAAGCTTGCAGTCATTATCAAAATGTGAGTGTCAAAATTAAGGATAAACGGATGCGGTTGTCCCTGCAGTTCATAGTAGAAGCACCGAACTAGAAATTTTACATGTTAATTAAACACGATTGTTAGATCTTACAATGTCGATAGACAAATTTTTAGAATCGTCTGAAATTTTTGACGTGCAATATTTTCAGAACGCCAGAAAACAAAATTTGTAAGTTCACAGGATTCGACATTCTGTGAACATTTTTCTGAAAACCGTGTATCACTGTTTTTTCTAGGTCCAGCTTTTTTTAATTTTTTGTATTTTTAATTTATAACTTTATAATAATATTATAGCAAATCCTTGCGAGTGTAAACACACTTTACGGACAAATCCTACAAAAAATCTTGAAAATACCCGGAATTGAAAAACATATGGAACTATTTGTAACCTTTGGTGATGGTGAGGTTTATAAAAATGGCTCCTAATTTGTACATTAGTGCTAAAACTCAGTTCTAAATACGTTAAATATTTTGGTGGTAGATATACAGCATATAGCCGAATGCAACACAATTATTTGTCTTCATTTAGAAATACAACCTAAATTTGTGTGTAAGGCAATAATATAGCTTTTTGGTTTGTGTTTGCGCTATATTAAAAAGAGCTTTAATATTTTATGTCAAAACCTTTTATCCACTCAGGGATAATAAATAGAGTCCTTGCTATGGAAATTTTAAATAAAATCAGATATTTATGGAACATATTTTAACAGGGTGTTGTAGCATTCATTTGGTTGTTAAAAATGATAATCTGCAGTATATTAAGCTGTGTTTCATATACAATTTATTTTTGAATATTTTAAATATTATTATATTCTCTATCACCATCAATGGTGATAGAGGATATATATAACTTTGACATTCCGTATGTAACACCAGGAAATAGTCCAACAAGATTATATATATTGTGGGTCCTTATCTAATTTCTGAGTCGATTTAGTATGTCTGTTCGTCCGTCCTTCTGTTTGTGTATATAAAACACGCTCACGTTAAACTAAGATAAGTAAATTAATAAAATTCGGTCATAGGATTCACTATTTTCCTCGACAGTATGGTATAAACTCGAATTCACAAGGTCCCCTCCAGAAAGTGACTTAAACACTCATAATCCACTAAAACCGTAAGATATCAATACGAATTTTAGCAAATGTATTGATTTTCTAAACAAAAATGTTACCGTGCAATTTTTTCCAATCGGTCCATATTTGGCCATAGCACCAATTTTTACTTATTACCTAATTAAGACTTATTACCTAATTAATTAAGACATGTGAAATTTGGTGCAGATATTACATTTGAATATAGATAAGGAGTGAGATCGAAAAATTCTTAACACATGTTTTTCATTACATTTTTCAACCAAAGTATTATTTGATTTTTTTTTTTTTGATCAAGTTACCTTTGAAAAACATGTCAGTTATTATGTGTAATGTCAATTATATTAAT
>NC_060951.1:26384370-26388936 GCF_022045245.1 Lucilia cuprina
GAGCGATTGGAAAAAAACATTAATGTATATAAAAATTATATTTTTTCCAAATTTTATATAAATAATTTAATTAGAAAGCGAGTTATAAGCGTTAAAGTGATTTTCGGGAGGGGACCTTGTATAGGAGCTATGACCAATTTGGACCGATCGGAAGGAAATTTTACGGTAACATTTATGTAGATAAAAATTATATTTGTGCCAAATTTTGTATAAATATCTTAATTAGGTAATGAGTTATGTGCGTTTAAGTGATTTTCGTAGCGAGTTAATAGCTTTTAAGTGATTTTCGGGAGGGGACCTTGTATAGGTGCTATGACCAATTGTGGACCGATCGGAAAAAAATTTACGGTAATATTTATGTATATAAAAGTAATATTTGTAGCAAATTTTGTATAAATATCTTAATTAGGTAATGAATTTTGAGCGTTTAAGTGATTTTCGGGAGGGGACGTTGTATGGGAGCTATGACCAATTGTGGACCGATGGAAAAATTGTTTCCTTGATATAAATTTTATTGACATAAAACTTTAATTTGTAAAATTGTGTGAAGATATCCATATTGTAACGGAAGTTATTAACAATAAACAAATTTCCCGGGAATATGTACATTTGTATGGGATGTATGTGAAATTATGAACCGATTTTTTCAATTTTTAACAATGTTAATTCTCTCACCAATAGATGTATCTCTGACTAAATACATCAGTTTTTCTGCAGTAGTTTTTGTAAAAAGTACAAATAAATATGTGAAAAATCGACATTTTTTTCGAGGTTGTCTTAAATTTTTACTCATAACTCTGAAACTGTTTCACCGATCTTGCTTAGGATAACAATGAATATTTTGAGTGAATTTTGCGGAGTTCCATTGCTTCGTTTTAACGTGAGCGTGTTTTATACAGACAGACGGACATATTTAGATCGACTCAGAATTTCATAAGAATCAAGAATATATACTTTGTTGGGTCTAAGATGAATATTTCTTAGTGTTACAAACGGAATGACAAAATTATATATACCCTCTATCACCACTGATGGTGGTGGAGAGTATAATAAAATCCAATAGATCGATTACTGATAATGACCAAAAACAATGTAGTTTAAATTTCATATATGTATAATAATAATAATAATAATTAGTAGCTTAAAATATTGAATTTAAATGATATGAAATGTACTGTGAGAGCAGTAATATTTTTTGGAGAAACTTACTTAATTAAAGAACTTGATGTACAATGTATGTATCAGCAAGAATTAAGCTTTTGGTTTTATAAATTTACAATTTGTTAAATTACTACATAAGTACGATACGATCATACTAATGTAGTAATAAAAGACTTGATGATCATTATTATTGCTCATACAAAAATTGATATTAGGGAGATATATAATTTTGTGGATTCACCAAACATGTATGTTGTCGTTGTGCTGGAAGGAACTGATATGTATTCCATAATTTGTAATTTAAAAAACAAATCAAATTTTTGGTATTTTTGCGCCCATGTTAAGAGGTTCGTTTACGATCGCGTTGTGTAGCGCCGTACTATGGTTACAAAGCATAAAGGCTGTTTGTACGTAAAAGTTCGAACTGAACACACTGATCACTCGTAGATTTCTAGATGGCTATCATTAAGATGTTTTTGCCTAATTATATCAAACACTACACAACTCTTAACGAGAGAGACGAGTAATATTCCGTTTCCAAATTAAGTATGTTGTGTTTGATTATAACTCATTTGTTCGAACCTACACATCCTGCACATGCTTGTTTAATATTTTCACAATAGTGTACGTATATTTTGATACAATGCAGTGAATTTAAGAACAAGTATACCCATGCAGATGTTTAATAGGTACTTAAAACTATGACTTTTGACCTAATAGTTTTCAAATGAGATGGTATATATTACAGTTATTTAATAATAGGATAAATTTTTATACCCTACACTTTAGTGGGGACGGTATATTGGGTTTGTGCTGATGTTTGTAACATACGAAATATATTCGTCCCATATCCACCTTAAAGTATACCAATCGGCTTAGAATCATTTTCTGAGTCGATTAAGCTATGTCCGTCCGTCTATCTGGCTGTCCATGTAAACCTTGTGTGCAAGGTACTTGCGACCGAGTGGAAAACGAGTTGAATTCGTGTTAAATTCGAGCGGAAAATCAGCAAATGTGTGTTTGCAAGAAATAGGTTTTATGATGGCAATAAAAAAATTAAAGTACTGGTTTCTTCTCACTCAGTCCTTCAACATTTCATTTGTTTGTGTTCATTACATCTTTGGGTCAAAAGAAGCATGTGTGCCAAATTTCATCCAATTTTCTTGAAAATTGCGGCCTGTATCTTGCGCACAGGTTTACATGGATAGCCAGGCAGACGTACCGACGGACATAGCTTAATCGACTCAGAAAATGATTCTGAGCTGATTGGTAAACTTTAAGATGGGTATAGGACGAATATTTTTGTATGTTACAAACATCAGCACAAACCCAATATACCCTCCCCACTAAAGTGGGGAGGGTATATTTATTTAATTATACCCTACTAAAGTGTAGGGTATAATTAAATAAATCACATCACCTTATTAAAACTATGATGAACTGATATTAAAAAAGAGTTATTGTTTCATGTGGAACTAGCTATTGTCCAATTTCATCGTTACACATGATTATTAAACCAACAAAAGGACGATTATGGAGCGATTCCCATTCCATAAACTGATTAATGTTACAATAAAAATTGTTCTTAAAGAATTTTATATATAATGAATTCCAGGATTTCCAATTTCCTTGATATTATCCATACAGGACAAAATAAAACATCTCCGTTTATTATTTTGAAAAATTTCAAGAAACCCGATTTTTTGGCGGTTTTAATTTATTCGAAAACTGCAAAAAAATAAAAAGGTATAAAACTTTGAAGGTTAATATCCTTGAGAGTTTATATGGGATTTTGTTGATTTAAATCACAATTTAATAATATGGCTGTGGGCTTTCATTCTAATATAATTTTTATATTACAAGGAAACTCAAAGTACACATGCGTCAACAAATGTATTTATCTTATCAATAATTATTTGGAAATGTATATTGATGAAAGTGCACATAAGTGGTATTCTTATTTAAATATTTGCTTCCCTATATGTTTACAAAAAATTACAGAAATCTTAAGACGATCAATTTTGAATTGATTTCTCATATAATTCATGATATATAAGAGTACATTTTGTGAATTAAACTTTTAATCGGAAGTTCAACTAATTATAGTTCCTGCTTATTGATGAAGACTATTTGTGAAAATTGTGTCTGTAACAGATAGACCAACAAGCATGGCTCGTCTTAGCTCTTTGAAAAATTTTAAATTCTTTAAATAAAATATTGAATTCCTTTAAAATGAATGAACATTAATGGTAATAGGTTTTATATAATGGTTATAGGTTTTATATGAGTATTAGGTAAGTAGAAACAAACTGAATATATTGTTATGATCCAAGTAACTTAACTAAATACTAGATTGGTCCAAAAATGTAAAACACGAACCTTTTGTAATATATTGACATCTCATTTAATATTGACAACTGGAACAAATGTTTGTGAAACGATTTCCTAGAATGACCTAATACTTAATGTACATATAAGGTCTGTATTACGAATATATGCATGTACGCGGACATATTTTTATATATATTTACAAAAAATAACATTTATATTTATTTCATATTATTATTATATTATTTCATATTTTTAAAACACACGCATAAAATATTTTGTGTATGATGAGTAAGACTATAGAAAAATATAAAAAATATTTTGACCTTAATCACACATAAACTTTTGTGTTTGTGTTCAACCAGTATAGTAGTATATAAATAGTTATATTTTGCAAATATATACAACCCTGCAGTAGCATTTTATAATATATAAAACATTTTGGAGAATTATTTTTGAAAAGGATAATTTTTGTTGACTTAAAGTACTTATTAAAAATTACAGTACAGAAAATTAGTTAAAGAGTCTAGTCTGTTTTATTACATACTTAGAAGATTGACTTCTCCTTGCATTTTTAATTTTATTTGATAATTTTAAAAACACATGTGAACCTTTATAAATATTTTAGAATTCACATTTAAAGATAATTTTATATGAATTGTAGAGGTGAACTCCATTAAAATTTGCTGGGAATTGTTATTTATTAACAAGTAAGAGTGTTATATTCGGCTATGCCGAATCTTTTATACCCACCATCAAATCACTGCCATATAAATGAACATTGATATTTTGAATATTTTATTATTATATATCGATATTAATGAGAACATCAGGGTAACATTTGAAAGAGGTCCATTAATGGGGGTTTTACTATTGACAGTGCTAATTCTTATAGGGAGTAGGGTTATTTATACATATATATGGACCATATACATATATATGGACCATAAAAGTCTGTAGGAAGATTTAAGTTCCAGATTTCAGATTTTAAATCAAAATTGTTTTATGTCGAGTTGCCTTGCGGTATTCATATTTTTCGCGTCATTTTCTGGGGCGGAATTTATATGGGGTGGTGTT
>NC_060951.1:26389036-26391291 GCF_022045245.1 Lucilia cuprina
CTAATTGCAAAGTAAACATTAATATACACAATATGCTTTTACGTTATTATTATTTTATTATGGTATTAATACGTTTTCGAGTAATTGCATTATTAGTACATGTGAATGTTGAATGAGAATGTATTAACATTTAACATGTATCGCTGGGTATGTGTGTGTATGCTTCAACAATTTAAATTTCTATATAATTTCTTGGTAAACCAATACTAACATTTATATATCACTTTTTAAGAGTTTTTGTGTGTACATTTGGCATTTAAAAGAATGTTTAATTCAAACTTGACATAATTTTTCTTTTGGGAAATTCTTAATTGTTGTTTTGTAAAGAAAAAACTAAAAGTTAGTTATTCGGCATTCATTGTTCACCGTACATATTAGAATAGTAACAAGTTTTTAAAACTTATTCACAATTACTTGAAATATTTATAAAATTTAAATTTTTTTGAGCTAACTGTAATTTTATCTTTTAAAACATTGTGCTTTTTACGGCCTGAATTTTTTTGTTTTATTTTGACCTAAAAACAAAAGTTTTCTAGGTTTATTGGTAACTATTCATGCATACATATGGAAAACATAAATAGTTTCCATTAACTTCTGTTATCTCAATAAGAAAACCATTATCATTTTAAATGATTCTTAACCCATTTAATGCCAGAGTTTTTTATATTTTAAATTTTGATGTTTGATGTTTGAGTAAAAAATGTGAAACTTTTATTTAAACTCTATCAAAAGAGGTTGATTGTTCGGCTGTCGTAGTCATTACACAGAAAAAAATATCGATAGTTTATTTTCAATTAACATATTTTAAATTTTTTTATTTTTTATTTAAAGAAATTTTTATTTGTTTTGATTATTTCGTTTTTTGAAACTGTTTGAAACTTAAATGTAAAATTTTGATTAAATTTTTAATTAATTCAATTAATTTTTTAATTGATTGAAAACAATTTTCTGGCCTTCTTTTCTATTTTAGATTTATTTTTAACATTTTATTTTACATTTTTGTGCTAGCAATATTTATAATTTTTAAATAGTCAATAAAATTTTATTTATGAAACACTTTATATGTTAAATTCTGACAATAAAGTGATAACTTTTGTAAATGCTGAGCTCATTGTTAAAGGTCTAGTATTCCTTTATCGTTGTGTTTTATCGATTAATAATTTGATGGTTTTAATTAAACTTTTTGATAGAGAATTATTTAAAAATCAATTAAGAAGATTTTTAAATAATTCTCTATCAAAAAGTTTAATTTATTTGATTAATAAATTAATAAAATATCAATTTTATATTTATTAAATGTTTAATTTATTCAATTAATAAATTAATCAATGTTAAATCCTGTGTCAATTATTGACATTAATTGTTTTGATTAATTCGTTATTTGGAAAAAAATATATATTTTTATTTTTTTACAAATTTGGTAATTGATATCGTTATTTTGGTTATAGGTGCAAAACTTGCTTGATACAATTATTTTGATAATTAAAACTCATTTTCAGTTTTTTCTGTGTACGGTTTGACAAATATTTTTTTTTCAAATTTATATGAAACAAAATCTCTCTACATAACGATCAGTCCACAATTGACCCCATTTATTTGCTCATTCAAATCTCATTGTAGTACACTGTCCATAATTGACCCAAAAAATTCAGATATTCGTATCGATTCAACCAAGTTCTGTTATATTCATATATATACATAAAGAACTAAGTTTTGAGTTGTACTTACTCAACAACTTACTTATTAATGACTACTTCATTTTACCTACATTACGCGATGGAATCTACAAATAACTATATATATAATTATACGCTGATATATTTTTCCTCAAAAACAACACTACTTACCTAACTCCTTATTTGCTATCGTTAGCAGTAAGAACTTACCTAAGTCCCTACGTGTAAGTGAGCAAGGTAAGTATTCGTACATCCAATATTATCATAATGACCTAAACTGGTACTGTGTAAGTAATATTACTTTGTAATTTATGTTTTTGTTTATCTTGCTGTAAAGTTTTAAAAAATCACACCATCATAATGCCTCACAACATTTAGTTTAAAAGTAAAATAAAAGAAACAGTTTGCAAATGTGATTACGCCAACATGAATTTTACACTATTACCATTAAATAATTTAACGATTACAATAATTAATTTTTATACCCACCATCAAAAAAGATGGGGGGTATATTGATTTTGTCATTCCGTGTGTAACACATCGAAATATTGCTCTAAGACCCCATAAAGTATATATATT
>NC_060951.1:26391391-26408257 GCF_022045245.1 Lucilia cuprina
TATACGCATAAGACATATTAACGTTAAATTCTTAAAAATTTCAAGAAACGTGATTTTTATGGCGATTTTATTTTGTTTGAACACTACAAAAAATCAAAAAGGTGTAAGACTTTGAACGCATATATCTTTGAGATTTTACATTGGATTTTTTTGATTTAGAACCCAGTCTATTACTATGGATGAGCTCTTTCATTCTAATATAATTTTTATATTAAAAATTTTATAATAGTGCATTTTTAAAAAAAATGGATTTTTTGAATGCATTTTTGAAATCGTTCTCCCTGTTTATAATTTTTTAAAAGTGCATAAGTAGATTATTTGAAGCTTTTTATGCAAAATATAAAAATATTTTATTGTGACGTGCATTACACCTATTTTTGTCGATTTTTTAAATGATTTATATTGAAAATTTTTTAAACTTTATTGATATTTTATGCATTTAACATAATGTAAAATTGTTTAAAATACATTAATGATCACAATTGGGATGGAAATATTTAAATTCGATTACAACTAATGTACACATTCATAAAAATACATTTCTAAATAATATTTGTTAATCTGCTATGCACTTTTAAAAAATTCTAAACAGGGAGAACGATTTCAAAAATGCATTCAAAAAGTGCATTTCTTTAAAAAATGCACTATCTGAAACTTTTTAATATACAAGTTATCTTAGAATGAAAGAGCTCTTCCATAGTAATAGATTGGGTTCTAAATCAAAAAAATTCAATACAAATTCTCAAAGATTTAAAAGTTCAAGTTGTAGTTTTCGAACAAATTAAATTATTTAAAATTGGAACTCGATATGCTACAAGTGGAATGTTATAGATATATAATATTTTTAACTAGTTTAAGTTAAAACCTTAATAACACTTTTATATTTTCTAATATACGTATACGTAATAAATATTTACCAATAATTAAATATAACGCATACGTCACTTCACAGAAAAAAATTATATGGTATGTATCGAAAGCTAAATTTGGTTTTTTCAGACACATATTTATTGCATGTTCATAAAGATATCAATCACATGAAAATCTACATCGAAAGGTATCACAATTTGTTAAGTAATACTAAAAGATTGAGTAGTGATAAATCTGCATACGACCTTAAATTTTCTCAATTACATATAAGATTATAACTTGTTCTTATATTTAAAAAAAGTAAATTTTAGCCATGACTACTTTTTAATGACATCTCAAAGTCGAATTCGTTAGCATTAAATTCGAATATTTAATGCGAAAAATTGTCTAATTTAAATTGTTATTTGTTGAACATTGTACTTTAACATTTTAACACAAAAGCACACATAAACAAGTAAGTTAATTAAATTATTTATACATGTACGTGATAACTTATTTAAACGACATTTTATATGACATTTTTCTATAATAGCACCATGAAAATATTTAGCTTTAAATAATGTAATCTAGATCCATCCCAATGCTTTTGAAATGCATTTCAGTTACATGGTACGCATTAATATGGTTATATAAAATGATTTATTTTCCAAGTATTATAAAAAAACAAAAAAAGGGGTTGTAAAAAACTATAGCCGATGGAAAATGTTAATTATAATAGATTCATAACTAAACTATGAAGGCCGCAAAACATTTACTTTTGTTTAACCAAGCCATTCGATTATATTTATTACATATTAATTTATTTTATTGTAAAAACTGTAACAGCGAATAAAATTTACTAGTTAAATTTATTGATTTCGTGTTTGTTTAACCAGATATTATAAATAAATAAAAACCAAACGCATTGGGAAAACATAAACTTACTTCACATACATACTAGCTAGTGTTGCTTTTTTCCATAAAAATATTGGGTATATTGATTTTCTCATTCCGTTTTTTACTTTGTTTTTGTACCGAAATCTTGGTACCAAAATTTAGTTTATAGTAAGACCTCGAAATTCAAAAATTTTATATAGGAACATAAATCTTTATGCTAAATAGTACGAAAGTTGGCCCGCTATCCTCCATTAAATTCCCCTCCAAAAAACTAATTTTACTTCATGTGAAAGTCTTAAAATTATAAACATTAGTCGCTTATATAAGACCCCTTCTCATAAAATGTAAATCGACTCAGAAAAATTGTTGTTTGAGATATCTTTCTTAAAATATTTGTTGTTAAGTCATAAGATGTTTTCAAAAATATATTTAAGTGTCAGAAACTTTAGTATTCAATTCCTATGGGAGATGAAGTGACATGGTCTCTACGTTTTTGTAGTTTGGTACTGACCTGCCGATTTGCAGGTACATTATACGTTATACTTTTACATAATTGATATCCATACCAACCAATATCAACATATTTTATACACATTCAGAAATTCTGTATTATATAATCACTTATACGAAACAGCTATCCCAAATAGCGGGATATTTGAAATATTTATAACAATATATTTATTTGTTCTCACATATAAATGTTATTTTTGTGCATTTGTATTTACAGAGTTAAGCGTTAAAAACTAAATAAATAAAAGTGGCAGTTGCAAAAAGATTGAAAATATATTTAAATAATAAATATACGTTGTAAAATGCATACAATTTCATTTCAATGCAATAAAATTAAAAAACTCAAGAATTTATTACAACAATAAATATCACTTCCATACATATATACATATCGTTCGTTTACTGCAATAACGACATAAATCAAAAAGCAATTTGAAAATAGTAAGGGTAGAAATACAATATAAGTAGCGGCTGCGGAGACGGATATTATTTTTATATTGAGTTTTGACAACTTAAATCGTTGAAGAAATCCGCACCAAAATAAAATTTATTTTAATTTGTTTACGGATTTCCTCTCATTTACATTTAGAGTTGCCATGCCATTCATACTTTAAATGAACAAAAACCATGTGGTAAATAAATAAACTATGAAATACAAAAACATAAAACAATAAAATGGCTACAAAATCCGCAACCGTATCCGCATCCGCATGTTTGTATTTCTACTCTAAAAAAGAATAGAATGTAATATATTACTACTTATTATTATTATTAATATTATTATTATTTGCAATGAAAATCGACAGCACACCAAAAATATTAGAAATTGTTCAAAAATCGGACAAATTTGTATGAAGGACTTTAATATGACGCATAAAAAAAATTTGGATTATGCTAGTCATGAGAAATATTAAATGAGCGATGTATATGTAAATATCAATTCAATGTATTTAGCTGGATCATTTAATATCTAATTTTTAGATAATTCGACAAAAGTTTTGTTTCCGAAATGAGCGTACTAATATTTATGCATGTGTGGAACTAATTTTGATTAGGCCCAGAAAAAATAAATTGAGTTTTGAGTTGTGGACCTCGCACGGATGCCAGACTTATTATGGAATGATCATGTAGATGCCAAAAAAAATTAGGAAATTGATTTGTGTACTTACAAATATATTCATATCGAGAATTTTTACAACATCAATATTTAGTTCGGTTGAGTGATTTTTGAAACCATGTTGATGACTGTAAGTCAAAAGTATGATCAATATTAGGTCAGTTCAAAAGCATTTTATCTATACACAGAACATACTAATGTCGAATTTTATCAATATATCATTTAATAGTGAATATGGTATTCTGTGATTTTTACAAATATGAACTTATGTCAAATTTAATACCGAAAAATTTGATTGTCAATTTGCAGTGTTAGTATTTTTCGGAACTGGACCTTATATAGGAGTTGTGACCAATTATGGACCGATCCGGGAAAAATTTTGTAAAATGATTAATGTGTACACAAAGCATATTCAAGTCAAATTTTATTTTGATAAATTTATAATTTAATGTAAGATGTGCGTTTAAGAGAATATCGAAAGTGAACTTTATATGGAAGTTATGATTAGAAATTGGTGTGAGGTTTTACACAGCAGACAGATACAGCAAAATCAACTCACCAAGGACTTTGTCTGAAATAAATATTTCTTGGTGTTACACATGGAATGACAAAGTTATATACACCATCTATCACCACTGATGACGGTGAAGGTTTTAAAAATATATTATGATTATTACTTCAAGGAACTTAATTGGATTCTGACTCTAAAAAAATAAACACTAGACGTCATATATGTGAGGAAATAAGACAAATAGGTCATTAAAATTGTTCTAGTTTAGATACTGTACATTTATTGTATGTGCGATCACATGTGGTTATACCTTTTAATGCATTTTCAAAAAAAAAAAAAAACAAAATTTACAGAAATCATTAACCAACATTCAAGTATTAAATGAAACTTCAAAATATCAGAAATTTTACAATGAACTTTAATGTTTTCTTAATATGGATCATTTAAATAAACTTTACGTATGAGTGATATTCATTCGATTGTATGTATTAAATATTAAGTATACTTACAAGTGCAAAACAAATTTGAAGTTGTTTATATACATATTGCATTTTCAGTTATAATGCATTATAAACACCTTAAATTAATTTATTATCATTAGAACTCAGGAAATGTAAAATGAAAAGTTTTTGCTATGACGAAAGATGAATGTACAAATTTTAAGGTATTTGAAAATGTATTAAATATTTCGTAATAATTTTAAAAAATTTGAAATATTTTCTAAATATAGATTTTAGTTATTTTTAATCATGTACTTTTTAGTTAACGCAACGACTGTACATGTCGATGAATGTACATGTCATATTCTCGGAATCGTTTTAACCTACAACTACAGTACTATTAATGTAATTATAATTAAGTGTATTTTGGCACTTAATATTATTATTGATAGCGATAAAAGAAAATCAGAAAACAGCTGCAAATTAAAATCAAATGAATAAAGTATAAGATTTTTATTTCAATGATTATTTAATAGGAGAAGGTCAGGCAAACAAACTTGTACTCGTATGTGAACATTAATTATTTAACTCTCTACGTATATTAGCAGTTCAGGCTGAACGATTTAATGTGTAAGCTAAACAGATTTTTATGTGTTTAACAGATAATAATTAAAACCATTTGTTTATTAGTTACACCATTAAAACATTTATTTTATGTTTATAACTTATTTTTATGATCTTCTGTAATTTTATGTGGAAATTTATTTAATTTGACTTAATTTGCAACAAAATGGCTAGACCAACTTAGACTTTAATAAACATACCTTTTAAACCTTGTATATGTTTTCTAAGCAAAAATGGTCCACTTTTGAGTTGGGTTTCTTGACATGAAATTGCCCATATAAACTTCTGTTGATCTGCGATATTAAACACCCAATAGCTTAGGGCAAACTCTACAGAGTTTACAACAGTGACCAATATTTTGAATTTTAATTCTGTCGTTATTACTGATTTTCTGCAAGACAAGATAAATTCACAGAAGTTACGAACCTTATATGAGAGTCAATTACGAACTGATCCTATTAAGATAATTTTGGTTCTTTGAAAACTAATTTGTGTTGAATTTCGTCTCTTTAATTGTATTTTTAAGTCACTAATGACTCCTAAAGTCGTTTTTGCAAAACTTATTACTATCGCTCTTTATACTGTTATTTATATAAGTAACAATTGTGTTAATATTGTTACTTTTAAAATGATTCTCTGGAGGGAACTTTATATGGAGATGGGGTCATTTAAAGTTAGCAGCAGAACAGTTTTTACTTTGAGATTGATTTAAAAAATGTTTATTTATCCAACTTTTTGAACACATTTTATATAAACATTCATTCGTTAATATACGTACGTAAAAGCCATTACTACTTCCATTTAGCTTGACACAAAATGATGATACTAACTGCCATATTTGTAAAGCCATGGGTTTTAAAGTTAGCAAATTATTACTGTTATATTTGAAAGAGGACAATGACAAACAGTAAAATTAGCATAATCATCAGCGTAATATTTGTGAGAAGACCACATATGAGGGCTTAAGTAAGGACCATATTCTTCAAATTCAAATACTTTTTGTCTATTTTTTTAATCATAAGAAGGATTATCGTCGATTTATATAGCAATGTTCATCGATTTATATACACACAGAAAAAAGATCGATTGGAAATCGGTTACCATGATAAATATTTAGTTAAATTAATTAAAATTCTATCGGTGTTATTAAAAATCTATAAAATTAACTAATTTTCTATATTCAGTACTAAAAAACCATAATTATAAACGAATTGTGGTGTTAACAATTTCCATATTAGTAACCAATTTTTAATGGAAACAATTATTTAAAATTAAATGATGATTAAAGGAACCAATTTCGATGTTCACAACCAATAAGTTGGTTATTATAGTTGACGTACATAAAAATAAATAAAATAAAATTAATTTATATTTAATAAAAAGACAAATTACATTTGAGGATAAATAAATACGGAAATATCGGATATAAAAGGTAATGTTAAATATGTTTTATATCTCCTAATCTATTTTGTGTTATTTTCTATTAGTTTTCTTAATTTTATAGCTGCGGAATGGTAGTAGTCCTTTGGACATGTTAGACAGGATGAAGAGCAAAATCCCCGGCACATAAACATCAAATTTTTTTCAATCACCAAATAATATATATACATTTTGTAAGTTTATACAGATTTATATTTTATTGTAAATATTTTAAATAAAATGAAATATATTTTAAAATACACATAATCCACAAATTGGGTTTTTATAATTAATAATTTCAGTTGTAACTGCTAATAATTTCAATCCTGATTACCGAATAATAATCAAAAATAGTTGTGTACTCCATATATTCAATAAGAGTAACCGAATTTTACAATAATTACAATCGAATAAAGGTATAGTTGTGAGAACCGACTGAATTCGATTGGAAACAAATTCGGTTATCACAACGAATCTGTTTTCTCTGTGTAGCAATTATTTTAATCCCTGTACTTGCATTTTTTACTCAGTCTTAATGTTTAAATAATTTTTCTGAAGGAAACCGTCAATGGGGAGTTAGATCAGTTATCGATCTTTATCAAAATCAAATTCAAAAGATTGGTGAAATCTTGATTACGTTGAATTTTATCTCTCTAATTAATAAAGTCAATTATGAACTGATCTTCATAAAATTTGGTCGAGACATTTTGGCTCATACAGAACTTGTTTATGTTACATTTCATTGATGTATTTGTATATTTAACTTAGTTATAAACGGTGAGGTAATTTTCGAAGGGGCATTATATGAGGGATAGGGTCAATTATAGACCGATCTTCACAAAAGTTAGTAGATACATTATAGTAAGCATAAAACTTGTTTGGGTGGAATTTCATAGTTACACTTTTATTTTTAAACTAATTATGACTGTCTCCTTCCATTCTCATCCTATCGCTTTTTCAACAGACAGACGGACGAACATTGTTATATAGAGAAATGACCAATATTTTGATGTGTTATAAATGCAATGACAAAATAAATATATCCTTCTTCTTTGTTGTGTATATAAACTATAAATAAATTAGAAAAGTATTCAAACTATAGTTTGGCATTAGTTGAATATTATCTTGCCTATATCAGCGCTATTATAGTCTACACCATCATTCCTCCTCGCATATTAAAAACAAAATATTTCAAATTAATTTTTCAATGCCAAAATAGATGTCATGTACCATGTGTTAAATAACAATAATCACTTGAAAATTTTGTCTTACTTTAACCCTTGTCAAAATCCTAAATAAATATGTGCCATTTCTCAAATTATCATTTCTTAGTTTAAGTAGTTTTTAAGTATTTGTTAAACGAGTATATGTATGTAGTTAACAATATATCCTTATCCACAGGGTTTCCATGTAAAGGGAAAATATATGTAAAACATATTTATTTCGACCATCGTATTTCCGATCTACATAAGTTATTAATCTATCATTTAGTATATCATACCTTAAAACTTAAACGGAACATTAGAAACTTTTATACTTATATAACAAAAATCATATTATAATAAAAAATATGTATATATTGTGATAAATTAAAATATTAAATGGGCAATAGAAATCATTGAATGGATAAATGAATTCCTCAGAAAATTAATTCCTTGAAAATTTCAAACCCTAATATAAAACAATTGAACACATATACATATATATGTTTATGTATGCACATATAGATATATGTACAAATGTATGTTTATTTGAGTCTGTGGAAATAAAAACGTTTCTTTTCTTCTTTCTCATTAACATTTTCATGTTTTGCTAAATATTTGTGTATAAAAACAATACAAAAAGTTATAAACCCTTTTCTGATGTTTTGTTTTTCAAACCTTTTTCTACATACTTCCTTTTTTGATAAAAAAATATAAAACTGGTGTAGAAAAAAACTACATAAAAAGAGTGATATATTAGGGTATGCCGAATTCTAAATGCCCTCCAATTGTAAGATATTTCGTTATTTTAAAAGAAAAGTAAATAAATATTATATAAATCGAGAAAGTTTTAATTTGGTTTGATTTTAAACACAATATTCGACAAAATGTGTCGTATTATTAATATTTGCGATGAATTTTGTTACTTATTAGTTTAAACATGAATGTGTTTTGGACAGACAGGCATACGGAATACCAAACTTATATATTCTCTATATTACTACTAATATTGGTAGATGGTATGATAAAAAGGCTCAAAAATGTTAAATAAAATTGAATATGGAAATCAAATCATAAAAAACGCACATAACATATTTTTCATTTAACACGTTATACTTTTTATTTGTGAGGAGTTTACAGAGACAGGCATACATAGTAAAATTGATTCAAAATTTAATAAGGATGCAAGATTTTGCTATATTTCTTGGTGTTTCAATTACCACTAATTGTGTTGGATGGTATAGTGATAGTAAAAATTAAAACTTTCATAATTTATTAATCACCATTATTACAAACTTGCCAATTACTAAATGTAGGATTGTATAATGCCCATAACTTTTTTCTAGTTATTATATTTATATTGAAAGATAAGCTGGGAGAAAGATTTTCTTATCCTTTATTGATATCCATTAACTAAAATACAATTATATTAACTAGAAAAGAGTTATTGCCAAGTTATAATAATGGCCATGAACCATTGGTTTATGTACATTGAACAGAACAATTTACTTTATGATTTTCAGCATGATAATGAACCAAAACCTTTGGCAAAGTTCATCTTAGAGCAGTTATCGTATAATGGGACCCAAATTCTTTGATTGTTCATCAAAATCTCCTGACACAAACCCTTTAGAGATGCTGTTCGACATTCTGAAGCGCAGTTATAGAAAACATTATAGCTGGTGAATGACATAAAATCCGATTGGGATTCATTACTAACTACACTAGTAACTAATATGTTCTACAAAGGTGTTTGGAACTCAAAAGTACCAAAGATTTTCATATAAGGATCAAAAAATTGATAAGTTTCGAACAGCTATTTGTGGAGTTAATTCAGTTATTATTTTCTTGTAACTCACATCGAAATGGAATTAAACTTTTGTTGTTGTTATTATAATGTGGACACATAATATTATTATTATTATCAATTTTATAATTTTGAATAAATCAATTAAAGTAGAAATTATAGCACTTTGTATACAATGCCAAAAAAAAAGTTGCTTAGGTTTCAAACAATACTGTATGACTATATATATATGGACCGATAGAAAAATGTTTCTATTAACATAAAACGGAAGTTATTAACAATAAACACATTTTCCATGAACATGTTTTTAACAATGTTGATCCCGGCACCATGAATGTATCTCTGACAAAATTCATAAATTTATCTCTCGTAGTTTTTTAAAAAACTACAAATAAATACGTTAAAGTCCAGAATTTTTTCGAGGTTGTATCACTTATACATATTATAACTACGAACCTATTTTACCGATCTTGTTTATGTTCAATGCCGAACTGCTTGGGATAATAATGAATATTTTGGGTGAATTTTGTTAAGTTCTATTGCTTTGTTTTAACGTGAGCGTATTTTATACAGACAGTCGGGCATATCTAAATCGATTCAGAATTTCATTAGGATCAAGAATATACAAGAATATTTTATATGAATATATATCAGTGTTACATATGGAATGAAAAACTTATATATACCCTCTACCACCATCAGTGGTGAGGGTATAAAAAGAGTCAGAATACAAAAAAAGAGAAAATAACAAAATTACATTAAAGAGAATTTCATACAAACTGGCCAAAAAAAAAACAACAAGTGCAACTGTTTTTAGCATTTCTGCACAAAATGCTACAGTTTTCTCACTGCTATACCTAAACTAAATGTTGGCAGTAAAATATTTTAAATTATTGTTCTACTTCCTTTAAACTCTCTTTCAATTTTATATCATAAGAGAGCGCTGAATATTTACCTTATACTCAAAATCAATTCAAATATTTGTTTATCTCTAACAATTTATGTGGAGTATAATATAAACAGTGATAGCAAGAAGTATGAAAATAAATAAATAATTTCTGTAAAAAATCGACAATTTTAGATGTCTAAAGTTACAACTGTCAGTCGTTAAATTTCCTTTAAATCATCACTATTGTCAGCGGAAAGTTCACTGAAATTATTTTTGCTATTTTTAACGTCATCGTATTTACAAATCAGTAAAAATATCACGTACAAATGAAATAAAAAACTTAAATTTAAAAAAATAATTATATGTTTTAACAAATGTAAAAAGTTGAATGTCCTTTTATGTTTAACGTTTTATTAAATAAATATTACTAAATAATTTTTTTTTTGTTTAATACAAGACATTTTGTGTTTTATTTGGTTTTCATACTATACTAAACTTCAAATAAATGTTAATGTTTCTATAACAACTGCCAGTATTCTTTGTATATAGCGATGATCAAGTTACAAAAATATATACTTTCCACCTAAAGTAAAACCTCAATAGACTAATTTTGCTCTTAAAATGAATACTTTATATGATCAAATACCACGATAACTTCTCAATAAACAATAGTGACATCTTAATAGCATTTATTATATATATATATATATATATATATATATATATATATATATATATATTATATAATATATATAGATATTTATAAATATATATATATTTAGATATATATATATATATATATATATATATATATATATATATATATATATATATATATATATATATATATATATATAATATATATATTAACCAATGAAGTAACTCGTGACTAATTTTTCTCTTAAAACAAATACTTTATATGATCAAATACCACAATAACTTCTCAATAAACATTATTGACATCTTAATAGCATTTGCGTTAATAATAACCATTAAACAAATTAAATAGTGAAAGGAAAAAAATTTCGAAAACATATACATAACATTATTTGTCGCAGCAGCAACGATATAGGAAAATTTGGATAGACTAAACACGCCAACGATCAAAAAGTTTCAAAAAATTTCAAATTATTTATAGAGAAAACTAAATTCGATTTCAGTAGCTATATTTACATTACAATTAGTCGAATTGGTTCAACTCGTTTTCCTGTGTTATTATGATTTTTAATAAAATCTGGCAACTTCTGCTATGCAACAGTCTGCAAGTAGTATAAACTGATAATTTATGTTTTGCAGATAAATTTATTGTCTCACAATTGTTTGGCAATTAAATTGTAAGTTTTTCTTGCAACCGTCTTAACTGACAATTTATCTGTTGCTAATAATTTTTCATTGTCAGCAACATTACCAGCACATTGACAGATCTAACCACGTTAGTAGATCTAACAAACGTGTATACATAGTTTAATCAACTCAAAAGTTATGAAAAGTACGTTTTAATTTCGACTTTGCTTGAAATTTTTACTATACATTACATTTTATATTGTGAACTGATTTTGCTGATTTTTATTACTATCTGGTCTACTATATAATAGTACTATCCTTGATGCAAATTTCATCCAAATCGATTTTTTGATTTGTCCATACAAAAAGCAAACTTTTTACCATAAATTTCAATCAGTTGTCACGAAACAATAATAGATAGAAAGAATAGAAATAGCAAAATTTGCAAAACATATTTAACAACAACAAAATTTACTGCTTGATTGTTTATCCAGAACGACGTTGTCATAAAAAATAATTTTTCATGTAAATATATTTCAGCGATTTCTATAAGATGAGGGGAGTAGGTTGGCATTATTATAACATAGAATATAAATACAATATTTACAAACTAAATTATTTATTTTGATAAATAAATAATAAAATGTGTCATTTGATGAATAACTTAAACGTTTTTCTAATGGATGTTGTAATTAATTAATAAATTCAAATAAAATCGAATTAATCAAGCCACTTTATACAAATGCCTAAAGGCCATGTAAATTGTACAATCAGCGTATTTTTGTTTTGGAAATTTTTAAAATGAGAAAATAAATACGTAAATATATGATAAATGTTGGTAAGGTCGTCTTGCAAAAATAATTGGCATATTTTGAATAAAACTGTATATAAATAGGAAAAACAATATTTATCTACTAAAGTTGTTTTTAACTAGTTTCTTGTCTTTAGTGGAGGTACATAGCCTAAAACAAACTATATTTAATAGTAGTGCATTCTCCTAAATACAAAAATACAATAGAAACAAAATTGATTTATCTTAACCATAAATTGACACACTAGAATACTACCAGGTGCTCCCAATAGTCAATAGTATTGACTATAGCTACGTGCTTTTCATTTTCTTCTGTCCCTTTGAGTTCCTAAAATAACAAATTTTTTACATTAACCCTTCGAATACCCACCTCATTCAAGAATTTTTTTTTTATTTACTTCTTTGATGTCGTTATTTTTACAACATTTAGACCCATTATTACAACTTGGAAATAACTAAAGGTAGGACTTTATAATGCAGATAACTCTTTTCAAGTTATTATAATTGTATTTTAATTAATGGATATCGACAAAGGATAAGAAAACCTTTCTCCAAGCTTATCATTCAATATAAATATAATAAATAGAAAGACGATTTTAGCATTATTAAATCCTTCCTTTAGTCATAGGGAAGTTGTAATAATGGGTGTTAACATTGTAAAGCATCAAAGGTTCAACACTCAAATTTTTGGAATTTTGGAATGGAATTCATTAAATATTTTAGAAAAGAATGAACAAATTTGTTAAATAATATTTTCAGTACGAGCAAAGTGTATTATTTTTCAGTGAACATTTTCACGTAAGAAAAATGGTTACACACACATGTTTATAAGTCCTAAGTAGAGTATGGTCACTTTTATAACTTAAAAATTACTAAACATTTGAAAGAGGTACATTAATGGGGGTTTTACTATTGACAGTGATAATTTCTATAGCGAGTAGGGGTATTTATACGTACATATATGGACCAATTCTCATAAAAGAAGATTTCAGTTCCTTATTTGTTTAAAATTTTATCGATCTACTTGTATTTTGAAGCCATTAAGAAGCATTATAAAATTAAGAAACAAGTCATAAAATTTGGTAGAGAGATTTTAAATCAAAATTGTTTAATGTCGAATTGCATTGCGGAATTAGTATTTTTCGCGTCATTTTCTGGGGCGGAATTTATATGGGGTGGTGTTATTATGGACCGATCCTTATTAAAATTGGTAGAGAGAATTCGGTTCCCATAGAAGAGATAAAGATATTAGCTTACACAAAACTAGTTTATGTCGAATTTATAAATCTATAGTATACTTAAGCCAATACTGAGCCTTAAAGTCATTTTCTGAAGGGGCCTTATATGGGAGTAGAGTCAATTATAGAGCGATCTTCGTAAAATTTTGTAGAACGATTATTTTCCTACAAGTCGTTTTTTTAGCCCAGTAATTAATTTTTTGATTGGGACATTATATGGGGGTAGGATCAATTAAAGCCCGATCCACATAAAATTTGGTTAAGAGATTTTTGGCTAGCAAGTAATTAATTGAGTCGAATTTCATTAATATACTCATATTTTTAAGCCAGTAATGGGCCTTAAAGTATTTTTCTGATGGGGATTTTATGTTGAGAGATTTTGACTTGTGAAAAACTTACTTCACATAAAATTTCATAAAGAGTTTTTGGCTAGTAAGACACTTCTTTATGTAAAATTTGATCTCGTTTGTTTAAGCTAGTAATGAGCGTTAAAGTCATTTTCTGAAGGGGACTTTATATGGGGGTAGGGTCAATTATGGACCGAGCCAAATAAAATTTAGTAGAGAGGTTTTGGCTAGTATAAAACTTACTTCTGTTAAATTTCATCGCTATAGTCGTATTTTTGAGCCAGTAATGGGCCTTAAAGTAATTTTATTGAGGGGTCCTTATATAGAGGGTAGGGTCAATTATGGACCGATATACATAAAATTTGGTGGAGAGATATTGGCTCTCATGAAACCATTGTGTAAGAGTTCCTGAAGTTATGGAAACATTACTTGAGTCAAATGGGTTTCATTATACCATACTGCAATTTTAAACAACTTCCACAAAGAAACGAAAAATTTGTTCTTAAGACTGATTTCTAAATATTTCACAATTAGTTAAATAACTAAATGTATTAAGTGGAGCTTTTACAATAAGGTAGGGATATTGAAGATTCGGCATACACGAATAAAGCATCTAACCTCTTTATCTTTTAGTTCCATAAATCTTGTCATTATATTAAAACCACATCAATAAAAAGTAAGTAAAGTAAATCCACCTTTTATTATAACAATATATCGAAACATTTAACACCTTTTAAATGTTCCCGGCATGACCGCAATATAATATGTCTGTGTATTTGTATGTGTGCTTGTATTAACTTAAGTGTGATTATGTACATGTTTTTATATAAAACATAAAATACAAAAGAATTACGTATAAATGTATCATGAGCTTCGATAAAAAGATACATTTTAACATGTTAGTGTGCTAACTACTCTATATTCGGTAGTGCCGAATCTTAAATACCCTCTACTATTAAGCTACTTTCTACTAAAATCAATTAAACGTTCTAATTTTTAGATAATTCTGCATAAATATTTATTCCATAAGGAAGGTAATAATATAACTATGTATTTGCATATGATGAAAATTGGGTTTTCATTTAAGTGGTTTCTAACATTGACCTTTCATGGAAGCTATGATAAATAATACGAAAATTCGAAAGCATTTGACTAAATTTATCGAATTTTATCCGGAAATAATCATATAATAACGAATTATTGTACTACAATACATGGGAGCTATGACCAATTATGGACCGAGCTGGAAAAAATTGGTAAAATGATTCATAAGGTTGTAGGCAATTTTGAAGTAATTGTTATAATTTTAAACATTTTTGAATCATGGCAGAAAAAAATGTGTGATAGAATTCACCTCTAACAGCGGGGAAAAACATAACTTTTTTAGAACTCAGAATATTTATACTACGTTGGGATTGTGCTTAATGTTTCTTAGTGTTACAGACGGAATGAAAAACTTATATATGCTCTCTAACACCACTGATGGTTGTTGAAAGTATAATAAAATAAATACCTTTTAATACTCGGTATCATCTCTGTATAAATTTAAACGATAGCAGCATTTTGTGTGCGAATGTATATAATCGACTCTAAAATCAAGTTTAATTTTAAGTAACTCTATTCTGTAAACATACTGAAAAAATCAAAAAAATATCTTTTTCGCTCGTATAGACTTAAAATAATCGAATAAATACATGTGTAAAATATTATTCAATTATTTTTAGGTAAAGAAATTGTGTCTTATGTATCTGTTTGAAAATTAAAATAAGATTTTATATAAAGAACAAACCGTAGTTACAATACAATTCTGTAGTTAAAATAACAATAAAATAACATTTGTAGCAACAGTTTTTAACATATAGCTATTTAAGTGACATGCATATTTGCTACAACGAAACATCAACATATTTTTATAATAGAATAAACTGCAAGACAAAATCCAAATTACCAAATTATATATAAAAATCAGAGTGATATTTGGAATATGGCTTAAGTCAATTAATGACTGAGCTCATTTGAAATAACAAAATATTAATTTTTTAAAACAAAATATTTTTGTTCAATTTTTAAACCGTGTGCGTATGAGTAATTTTCTAAAGAATACCTTATATGCGTCAATTATGAACCGATACTCATAAAATTTTGTACATAGATTTTGTTTTGAATAGAAATTGTTTATGTCAAATTTCAGCTCTAAACAAAATTATAAAGCCATGTATTCTTTTTACTAAAATAGGACCCATCACGAAATTCGTAAATTCTTTATTGAAGAAATTTCAGAAATTTCTCTATTAATATGTTTGTGTAACTAAAATATTACAGGTCCATCATTAATCCAAATATTATTACAAAATACTTACGATGAATCCGATATACATTTTTTATTATTTTCATAAATAATGGTATTTCCATTTCTTTTTAAGCATGAGATGTCGTTGGTGTAACTGCATATGTAGGGTCCATCATTCTGTCGTCTATCTATCTATATTCTCCACTTTAAAAGATGTATATTTTAAACAATTTAATTATTTAATGTCTTAAAATTCTCAAATTCCTTTTTTATTAAGTTTTTTAAGTCAAAGTCATGATGTTAAAAGTAAGGTGGGAGCGTTTCGGCAACAAATACAATATATTTTTGTTGTCTAGAGTTGGGTTTTGTCAAAATGAAATTTCTAAAATTGAATAATAATAAACATTGGAAAGAAATAGTTCTTGTGTATTTCACAATATTACCTACAAAACCGTCATTGAATTTAGCTTGTATCTGCAGCACGAAAATGTTTTAAAGCTTCTTTATTTGAATTTTCTTATTTGAAAACTTTTTATGAACATTTGAATTCATAATTTTAAATTTAATTTTTTTTTGCTTTGAAAACACAAATATATATATTTTTTTTAGATTAAAAATAAATTAATTTATT
>NC_060951.1:26408357-26410566 GCF_022045245.1 Lucilia cuprina
AATCCACAAATTGGGTTTTAATAAATAATAATTTCAGTTGTAAATACCAATAAGTTCAATCCTGATTACCGAATAATAATCAAAAATAGTTGTGTACTCCATATATTCAATAAGAGTAACCGAATTTTACAATAACTACAATCGAATAAAGGTATAGTTGTGAGAACCGACTGAATTCGATTGGAAACAAATTCGGTTATCACAACGAATCTGTTTTCTCTGTGTATTTTAAAAAGCAAATAAGTGCAATATATATTTAACTGAAGTTTCAATCATATATAATATAAATCATAACAAGTCAGAGTGTTATGTTGACTATGAGTTAAAAAAAAGTCAAACAAGTCAGAGTGTTATGTTTTATGAGTATCGCAGTAGCATTAATAATCGCATGTATTCTCCATTGTCATTTGGTTTAAGGGGTTATTGCGAACAACATTTTGCATCACATTTTCTTACATATGTATATCGTCAACTGAAATTCAAAATTCTACAGGAGAGATACGAAACTATATATAATGAAAACTATTGTTGCTATAAAAAAGTAATGTTTTTTACAAGGTTTATATCTCAATATTAATATACACTTTTGAATATGATTGTACCTTCAGATATCGTATATCATGTTGCATTTATAACTTCTTGAACTATGGGGATGACTAATTTGCGGTTACGGCCTTTTGAATTTCATGTCAATAAAATCGAAGTTTTTGACAATAGAATTCTATGTATATTGATGAAGTGGACTAGTTTCAATCCAAAAGTCGATTTTTTAGTTATTGTGCCCTTTTGCATTTCAGGTGACGATATGTAAATTGATTTTGTATTTTTAAAAATTTGTATGACTTTTTTTTAACACAACCCTGTTGTCTGGATTTCTAGTCTTAAACAATTTTCATGGAAGTAAAGATTAAATATAACAATTGTTTTATGCAATTTTGTACATGTTTCATGAATGTTACACATAGTACATATGTATATAAGTACAAAGTGTAAAAATTCATAAGTTTTTTCTTATCACCGTCATAGAATTATACCTTTAAGTTGAGACAGCCAGTAAAATATTTCAAGATGTTTGTATATATTTATGGCATACATTACTTGGAGTAGGATTTATTTGGAATAGGTATTGTTGCCTACCTTTTAAGGTTTTGATCCATGTCGATATTAGAAATTGTTTTTAAAGAAATATTGATTTCATATTTGTGTAAAATAAAATAAATGGAGCAATGAGGAAGATAATAGCCTAATAAACATAGAAAATAACTGTTTCAAACCCATATAAGTAAGGCAGCGCATTTGTATTCAAAGTACTTAAACTTTGCTCCAATACTACTTCCATACTTAGCGTGTAAGTAAAGATTTTGCTGGATATTAACAAAGATGAGTTGATGGCCTACAAAATAATGAATCCTGCTTTCTTCTTCAAGTAAAATAATATAAAACAGACTCAAATATTTAAAAAATAGTTTTGATTAAAGAAATCGTCTTATCTTGATCCTAAGATCTTTTCCCTGTATTAGTACTGGTATGTCCAGTATCTTGGGTAAAAAATAAAATAAATGTTTAAGGTTTTCCTATCTACCCCAATATAAATAATTAAACAGATGGTAGATTCTTAAGTTATAAAACAAACTGCAGTTAAGAATATGTATTTGCAATTACATTTGTATATACACACACTTATACGTACCGACATTAAATGTCGGCTCCATTTTTAATTCAACATCATATTCTATGCGCGACTTCTGATATCTCGGATCCTTCCCCAAAATCAGTAATTGCGGCTATGAAGGATTAAAGAGCATTTAGTAATTTAAAATATTTGCTTTTAAAATGTTCACTTTTATGCATAAACACCTATTTTATAGATATTTAAAAATGTTCAAATATGCGTTGCATTGCCATTAATCGAAAACATCATTAAATAAATTTCTAAACAAAATATATGTATTTATTTTTCCGTTACAAACCAAATTGGATCTTCGGATCCTTAAGTCCATTATCAAAATCAAGAAAGGCCGTTTTATTCAGTAGTAGTTGTTAATAAGTAAGAAAAATTTTATTAATAAATACTTACAAATAATACATTTATTTTTTTAATTTTTTTTTATATTGCATGAACTAAAATAAGTAAATAAAAGAAAAGTAAATTTATAGTAATAAAAATTTAGCAAATTAATAATTATTATTAAAGTATTTAAATAAACTT
>NC_060951.1:26410666-26413204 GCF_022045245.1 Lucilia cuprina
ATAACCGATACAATTCAGTTCAAATTACTGATATGGAAATTGTTAACACCACAATTCGTTTATAATTATGGTTTTTTAGTACTGAATATAGAAAATTAGTTAATTTTAAAGATTTTTAACAACAGCGATAGAATTTTAATTAATTTAACTAAATATTTATCATGCTAATCGATTTCGAATTGATCTTTTTTCTGTGTGTATTAATAAGTAGGTTAAATTATTGAAAAAACAATTGGACTTAATCATATAAATTAATGTTAACTAAATAAACATATATAGTTACGTATGATTATTATTTTCAGTTTCGTATGTTGTAAATATTAAGTATACGTCACATTGTTTTAATGTACTGTTATGAAAATATTGTAAACAAAGAAAAATCAAACGCATATACATTTAAAATTTACGTCCTTATTAATTATTGTACACATAAGTTTATATTTTTGCTTTAATGCCTTCAGAAACTTTCTTTAATTGGAATATATATACCAGCATATGTATGAAATATCTCATAAAAAATAAACATATATCAACCAATATAATATTCAAGCAAGTAAGAATCTATAGTCGAGCCTGGCCGACCATATCATAGCCTACACTAGTATGTAAAAATGTAGATTATTTTTAATAATAAAGATTATTGAACTATCCTTATAAGTATTGACAAAGGTATTTACGTTTACATTAATGTTATTTAAGCACAGTTTTATTGATTTTGAAATCATTTTCTGAAGAGAACTTTGCATGGGGGGCAAATGAAGCCCGATTATTACAAAAATTACCCTTAAGTCACCATTCAGACTTGCATAAATTTAAATTGTGCCGATTTTTGGTAGATTATTTAACAGAATTGTGGGCTTAAAATCCGTATTTGGTTGGTACGTTTGTATCAAATTTTATCCATTATCTTGAAAATTGCGAACTTTAATTTGATTATAATTTCGAAAAAAAATCGAAAAAAAAATAATTGTGATTGGTATAATTTAATGTGTATAGTACCAATATTTCAATATGTTACATACATCAGCACTAACCTAATCTTGTTCTATGGATCATTTCTTTGTACGTCTCATGTTTTGTTGGCTCAACGCTGCTAAATTGTATAACACTACTTTATGTTTAATTTTATTTATAATAGAAAATTTAAATGCTTTTAATAAACAAAATTTTACTAAAGCTAAGCGACGACTGTTTATTAAATTATTCACAAAATTTTTAATTCAATTCCATATATTTTTGTTTATATTTATTTTCCACCAAACGCAAATTAAGGCTATTAAATTGTTTATTCTACAGAATTTTTTGCCAAGTGTTGTTAGGTTGTTTTTTTAATATTTTTATTAAGTCACGTAAAGTCCATCATTGACTTATTTTTGTAAATTTTATGGCACATTAAATAAAATGGTTTGCCTGCATTATGTGGAAAATCTGTTGATGCTCTAAATCCTTGTTAGTGTATGGTAATATTTAAATTTTTCTGATGTATTTAACACCTTTTAGTTCGCCAAAATTCGTTAGAATGAATTTTGTTTTTAATATGAATAAATATTATACATTTTATTTAAATGATTCCACTAAGTTTAGGTTTTTATTATTGCTTTTATAAACTCTTATTCTAACAGACTTATACTATAATATAAATAATTTAGCGCATGTACTACGACGAATCTAAACACTATATATTGTTTACTTATTTCTATCTGATTTACTTTAACCTACAACTCAAGTACAGTTAATGTAATTATAATTAAGTGTATTTCAACATTTAAATACTACGAATGATTATCACGAAAGTTGGGTGTAGCAGGTAGTTTGAAGTGAAAAAATACAAAGAAATGAAATTGTTTTTATTGCTTCAATGGCTATTATTAAGTAGGAGTTTAGTCAGACAAAACATCCAGGACAACCAAACAATATACAATATCATATTTTTTTACTGAGCATAGGATGGGGTACGTTTATCTATTTTAAATAATTTAACAAATTTTGGCATTGATTTGTTAGAGCATATTTTACAAACAAATTTTTCTTGGCCCATGAAAGCCTGTTGAAAATAGTTGAAATTGGTCTGGAACTTAAACTAAACCCCATACAACCGTACCCCCAAATAGGGGTCTATAGCACATATTTATGTTAAATGTTTTATTATCTCTTAACAAATAGTAATAACATGTATAATTTTCACGATAAAATTCCACAACAAAATTTCCCGGTATTTATTTAACAAAACGTTAACATATTTCTGAATTTTATATTAAATATAATACACATTTTTTATATACTTCACAGTGATGTAGGGCATAAACTTTTCGGCTATAATCAAGTATACATTCCTACTTGGTTATCTTTCAAATATAAAAAATATTTATTTTACGACTTAAATCAAGAGAATGTAAAGCAACAGAATTAAGATTCTAAGGCAGAAAACAGAAGAAAACAAGTAAGAGTTCTATATTCGGCTGTGCCGAATCTTATATACCCTTCACCATGATGTGTTTAAAGCCTTTTGTACCTTTTGAAGAACGAAAAAGTACCAAA
>NC_060951.1:26413304-26414498 GCF_022045245.1 Lucilia cuprina
GTTATTAATTCTAATAAGTTCAAATTTGAAGCTACAAAATGCATTTTGAAGCCCGTGATATTGAAAAAACTAAATTACCAACAAACCGCCAAGTTATTCAGTTTTTTTTTATATTTAAAGTCAACTGGCACCGCTGTTGTTAATAAAAGTCAAAGTTTGCCGAGATATATTCAAGAAGTGATAAAAGTGATAAGTAATTTATGGAAGAAGGCAAACATTCCTATTATCAGTAATACATCAATCAGGAAATTGTTAGTCCGACTTCTAGATTTTTACTATGAAATTATAAAAAATCCTTAAAAATTTTGTGAAAGTAACTGGAACGTTTTATTTGGAATTTCAAAATGCAAGTGTCCATTAGAAACAACTCCGGAATGCATATGCAATGAAGAATTTAAAATACCTAGCAATAAGTTATGTTTTTTATTGACCAGTGTGGACCAAGATCTTTAAACATTGATTTTGCTGAAAATAATCACACGGACAATGACATCATTGATCATGACTCAATAATCTCTGATCCATCTCATTGCTCAGTTTCGTATGTGCCAGTGAAGAAGAAGATTTCATTAATGACACCATTGATATTTCGGCAGAGGTGGAGCCAATTAAAGTCTCCGAAATATCATTACAAAACTTTTCATTGGCGCTGGATCGCACAAACACATCTGATCGTTATGGATCTCTTTTGGCAACAACCCTTATGAAGGATGTAAAAATTTCTATATGTAGAAAAACCAAAGAATTAGGCGACACTAGTCAACTAATTTTTAAATACTTAGATAGCCTTATTGTTGATAAAAACAAAATCCAAAGGGAGCGATGCAAGTTCAGGGCAGAATCCAAAGAAGTATCTACCAACAAATCCATATTAAAATGTATTTCCTACGACGGAAAAAAGGATTCAACATTAAAAAAACAGTTATTTGGAAAACATGATCGTATCTGTAAAAAAACTGAAGAACACGTCACAATTGTACAAGAACCTCATTCTAGATTTCTGGGATATACAACTCAAGAAATTGGTAGCGGGATTGCGATTCAGAAAGCAATTGTAGAATTTTTAAATTCTGAATCTTATTCACTAAATTATTTAGTTGCAATAAATTGCGATGGAACCGTTGTAAATACTGGTTACAAATCAGGTGTAAATGCATATATGGAAAAATATTTGCAAAGACCATTACAGTGGAA
>NC_060951.1:26414598-26416900 GCF_022045245.1 Lucilia cuprina
TCGGAAGTCGCGCATAGAATATGACGTCGAATTAAAAAGTTGTCTAAGAGTAAAATGTAGCTGCCGTCCAGCCACAAACACTGATATATGATATGTTACGATCGGACCAAAAATGGTGTCGTAGTATATAAAAACAAAAAGGGCGGTATTTCTAGGCGTGGCAAAAAAATTATTTTTATATTTTTGGAAATGTTATTAATATATCTTTAATCCTAGGGGGTGACTGACTCAACTTTTTTTTGTCCATAGAGACCGACCCACTCTAATGTGCATTTATAAATATATACTTCCTTTGAAAACTACACTTGTACGTAGCTACAGACAGCACACTCAAATACATTAGGATTGTCCATTTTGTATGGTGAAAAAAATAAAGTGTCAATGTTTCCAACTAAAATGAAAGTTTTCAACGCTTTCAAGAAATGATTCTAAATTTTTATTTTGTCTTGGCGTCAAGAAATTTTCTTCTTTTTTAATTTTATTATCAAACTATTTTTTTTCGGCGAAAACTTCAGCATCACTCATTTTGGTGCCACACTAATTTACATACATCTATACACATATATACATATGTATGGTATACATACATTTCATATGCTGGTTTGCATAAAATTCATATATATTTTGTAGCATTACAAAAACAGTTTAACTTGTTTCTTTTGTTGTAAGTATATTAGTGTCACTTTTGTGCAAGTATTTTCAGTTTTTTAATGTTTTTTAACAAACAAAGTCAACGTTTTCAAGAAATTTATTATATTTGATTTCATGATTTTTAAGTGTATTTCTTTAGCGTAATATAGAAATGAAAAAAGTATTTCTAAATGCTTTTTTACGCATTGTAGAATCATAAATACACTTCTTCCCATATTTAATACCTCGAACTGATATTAAATTAAAATGTTGCTTAAAGAAACACTCAAATACAATTAAAACCAAGTAGGAAAGTATAGTTGGACATGGCCGACCATAAAATACCCTACACCATGAGTATATTGTTGAATTTTTCTTAAAGAAACTTTTATGTTGAATTTATTCTTAATTCCAAAATATTTAAGCAATTTATTGATATTGATAGGTTAAACATAGGCCGATCCTCATTAAATTTGGGAAAAGGATATATTTTTAAATAACAGTTAATTTTGTTGAGTCTAATTGCAATACAAATGGTTACAAGTCAATTTTAGACGTTTAAGACATTTTTTGAAGGCGGGTTTGTATGGGGGGTTAGGGTCAAATTAGGGCCGATCCTTATGAAAATCTGCAGTGTCATCTGTACTTATGAGAGATGATAGTATATTTGACGTAATTATGCTATAAAAAGCCCAAATCGGGAAGTACGCTTGTATCGGGGCTAGGTGAAATCGATTTCAACCATTTTCAATAAGCTTCGTCCCTGTGCCAAAAAACATGCTTGGTCCAAATTTCATCAAATTATTTGAAGATTGCGGTCTCTACGTTGCGCACAAGGTTTTAATCGACTCAAAAGATGATTCTGAATCGATCGGTATACTTTAAGGTGTTACAAAACATCATGTGTGTTACAAATATCAGCACAAACGTATAATACCCTAACCACCATAGAGGTGTAGGGTATAATTATATTTTATGTATGAACATATTCGAGTTATAACTGGTGGTGATTTAATAACTAAAACCAGTTTCTGGGGTCACTTTGATGCAAAAACATAATATATTTTCTAAAACTATTTACAAACAAAATTATAAACATTTTTAATAGTACAATATAAATGTTTAGATACGAAACTTGTTTATATCAAACAATACCGATTTTATATCAAATAGTTCCAATTTTGTATTGAAATCTTTCAAATTTTGTTAGATAAAATATTGAAAACTGTAGAGTAGTATTCGTTTCTTCGTTATGCTTTTTTTATAATATATAGTTAAATTTGTCAAATCCGAAACACGATTTAAAAGTGGCGTTAGCAAATAATTTCGTTATAAATTTTGAATACTTGGATATTGAATTTCAGGTTATTATTATTTCTTAATGTTACAAACCAACCGACAAAATTATATGTACGCTTTCTTTTTAAAAAAATACAACACAAATTCTGTATTTAATTTAAGTTTCGTATTTTATAGCAAGTAGAATCAGGAAAAAAGAAGTTTTAAAAACTGCAAAATTTTTTATAATAAAATTAACTATTTTAAAGCATGCATGAGAAACAATATAAATAAAAACAAGTAGGAAAGTATAGTCGGGCATGGCCGACCATATGATACCCTACACCATGAGTATATTTTTACAATTTTTACTTTTATAAAATTTTTATTTTTT
>NC_060951.1:26417000-26440025 GCF_022045245.1 Lucilia cuprina
AATCGATCGGTATACTTTATGGTGGGTATTGGACCAATATTTTTGTATGTTACAAACATCAGCACAAACGTATAATACCCTCCCCACTATAGTGGTGTAGGGTATAATAACTTGACAAAAAGACACTGAGGTTGCGAATAAAAATTTAATAATTTGGATTTTCACTTTATATTATAAATGTATAATAAACAATATATTTGTCTAGACAAATACATATAACTCAAACTATATCTTATGTATACGACTTTAATATCATGGCGACGAGCTACAGAGACATTAAGAAGCAAGGACTTTAATTTAAACAATTTATTTGTAGAGGAAAGTTAGAACCCGTCCAAGGAATGTTCGTTTAAGACAGAGATCGATTCTAGACTCATAATTTATAAAAAATTGAGACATAGAGAAAACTATTTCTCATGTGAATGAACCGAAGAAATTCAACTTGATATAACTAGGACTAAAAAGTCCGCGATTTCTACTAGCGGTATCAGCAGGTCCAATATATTAATTTCGATGCCTTGCGCTGCCAGTATAAAGATTTTATAAGCGTTCAATATAAAGGAGTAAGTCAGAAACCGTAAGTCTGACTCCGAACTGGCAGACATATTAGTTAGATATTAATTGCATTTTTAATAGGAATATGTTCGTAAAAATTATTACTTAAATAAAATTATTATAAATATATTCGTAATTGTTGTTAGTTATCCAGACGAGTTAATCGTTCGAAAGTAACTTTTTGGCTTTCATCATGAGCATATATGTCATATGTATCTAAATACGATACTGAAAAATTGTGGTAGAAGTTTTACACATTTTAAGTACATATTATTCGATTTAGCCTTTATTATTTGTCTTGCTACGTATACGTTACACTCAATTTATATTATATAATAAATATCGCTCATACGTATGAAAAAGTTTCGATTGAAATTTTATGTTCTTTATAAGTGTTCATTAAAAGACCATTTTTTAGAAAGAGACAACATTTGTTAATAAAATCCCTTCAAAAGAAAACTAAAAAAAAATTTTTTTCACTAAAACCTTGTTGTCGTTAGCTGTAAAATTCTAATGACTTAACTGTAATTTAAAGAATTAACAAGATATTTTCTACAAGGAAATCAAATTATCTAAAACTTTAAAAAAATGTTTTTCTATACTATTTTTTTTTATAAAAATAGCCTTTCTTATATTTCAGAGATACAGCATTTTTTCGTTTGTAACAATATGAACCTTAATGCACTTTATAATATGCTCTTTGAGTGCAAATTTCATTTAGCATTCAATAATGCGAAGTGCGACACGATGTATGTACATATTAATAACGTGGTTACTTTACATTCAAATGAAAATACAAACATGTGCGTTTATAAGTACACAAATTAAATCGTGTGTAAAAATGTGTTCGTGTGTTTTCTTCTTATGCAGAAATATAATTTGCTTAAAATTGCGACGGAGAATTTAAATTGATACATAAAACGAATAAACAGATGCATACAAATCGCTCATTTACAATTAAGTAAACCAGCATAATCAAAAATTCGAAATGTACAAAAAATAAGGAGTGAGATCGAAAAATTCTTAACATACATATATGTTTATAAAAAAGAAACCACTAAACTTACAGCTTTATTTTTTTTTATTTGATTCAAATTATTATTACAATTTACAAAAAAAAATATTTTTATAGTTTTAATCACTAGTGATGAAATTTTGAACCCTTTTCGGAAACCCTTCCATTAACGTTTTTATAGTGCTTTCTGTCACTTTGCTCGAACATGTAGTCCATCTCCGTTTAAAATCTACCACACTTTTGGACACCTTTTTTGTACTCTTCAATTCTCTTTTAACAAGAGCCCAATATCTCTCCACTGGCCTTAGCTCCGGGCAGTTTGGAGGATTTGCCTCTCTTGGTACAAATACCACATTATTGTTCTTGTACCACTCAAGGGCTTGTTTACCATAGTGACAGGATGCCAAGTCAGGCCAAAAATAAGTGGACACATTATGAAGTCTTATGAATGGAAGCAGCCTTTTTTGTAAACATTCTTGATGTAAATTTCGGTATTATTAAGAGCCCGTTGTAACAAATGATTGGCTTGTTTTGCCGCAACTGCATATTGCTTGCCATACCAAGAACTTTCTGGGAAATTTTGTCTGCTTTTGGGTCCTAAACTTTTCTTCAACATCAGCATCAGCAACATAAAACTTTTGACCTGGAAGTTGCGAAAAATCTGCCAGAACATACGTTTCGTCATCCATTATGCAGCAAGAATATTTTTTTATAAAACTTGACTTCAATTTCCGTGCTCTGTTTTTGGCCTCTAAATTTTTAGCAGCGTTCCTGTCAGGAACTTTTTGAGCCTTGTATGTTTTTAAACCTGCATTAGCTTTAACTTTTCGTACCAAATAGTCCGAGCACTGAGCTAACCGAGCTGCTTTCCTACCGGATGTGTTGGGAGCTCTTTTGAAAATGCGTTCTATTTTTTTGGCTTTAGAAACATCATGTGGACCATTCCTTCTACCTGAACCAGGTTTTCTATCAACTGACAAGTTCTCCCGGTACTGTTTAATAACATTGGAAACAATTTGTATGCTTGGCCAACTTTTTGTAAGACCAAGTTGGGTTTAGTTGAAAATATTTAATAATTTTAGTACGCACTTTTTTCTGGTCACTCATTTTAATCAGATTAACAAAAAAATTAATATAATTGACATTACACATAATAACTGACATGTTTTTCAAAGGTAACTTGATCAAAAAAAAATCAAATAATACTTTGGTTGAAAAATGTAATGAAAAACGTGTGTTAAGAATTTTTCGATCTCACTCCTTATGTCTGTTATTATACCCTCCACCATCATCAGTGGTGATAGAGGGTATATATAACTTTGTCATTCCGTGTGTAACACCAAGAAATATTCTTCTCAGACCCAACAAAGTATATATATTCTTGGTCCTTATGAAATTCTGAGTTGATTTAGCTATGTCGTTGATGTTTAGTATCGAAAAATATTAAACTTTTTTACACATTCCATTGTTATTTTTACAAAAACTATGCAATATAGTTCAATAAATATCATTATACATTTGTTTCTACGCCAGATCTTAACTTCGCTGAATAGTGGCGCAATCGGTTTATATGTCCGGCAAATGCGTTTATTGTTAATAACTTCCGTTAGAAAAATTTCAAAATTTCACTACTAAAAGTCATCAAAATTAATTTATTCTAATCTTTGCCAAGACGAATGGTCGTTTCTTTCTTAATCGACTCAGAAAGTGATTCTGATTCGATCGGTAAACAATAAGGTGTAGGGAGAACCATTATTTTTGTGCCTTACAAACATAAGCACAAACTACCACTATTGTGGTAAAGGGTACAAAAACTATTAATATAAAAGTAGCTGGCGCAGGGTATTTAAGATTCGATTCAGCCAAATATAGCACTATAACTTATTATACCCTACACCACTATAGTGGGGAGGGTATTATGCGTTTGTGCTGAAGTTTGTTACACCCAAAAATATTGGTTCTAGACCCACCTTAAAGTATACCAATCGCCTCAGAATCACTTTCTGAGTCGATTTAGCTATGTCCGTCTGTTCGTCCATCCGTCTGTCTGTCTGTATGTCTGTGTGTCCATGTAAACCTTGTGCGCACGCTACAGGTCGCAATTGAAATCGGTCCATTATTTTTCCTAGCCCCCATACAACCGTACCCCCGAATCGGGCCTTTAGGTTCATAAGTACGTTAAGTGTTTTATAATGTCAACAAAAATCAGCAAAAATTAGTTTTATAGAACAATAAATGACAATACTAACTTTTGTTGTGATCGGGCCTCATTTGACCCTAGCCCCCATACAGACTCCCCTTCAGAAAATGACTTAAAGGTCAAAATTAACTTATAATTACTTATAAAACGATTAAAATCTACATAAATGACTTTGAAGTAGACGTAAATTCATCTACCAAAATTTACAAGGATAGGCCCATATTTATCCCTTCTCCCCTATGAGCCTTCTTGTAAAAAATCTCTTTTTTTGTCAACAATAAGTAAAAATATTCCACAATAAAATAAATTAAATGCTTTATTAAAAAATTCAAAATTTTAACATATTGAATGGTGTAGGGTATCATATGGTCGGAAATGTCCGACTATAAATTCAAACTTGTTGTGTATTATAGTTGTTTATGCTTACAATGCATAAAATTTCGTACAATAAGTAAATATCAAATAAGTTCTTTTGAGGTTTCCACATCAGGTAGCAATGGTCCTACATTATTATGGCTGTTTTTATCATACTTTTGATTGCTATTAAATATATTAACATACGGTTGACATGTAAATCACAATTACATGCGGTTTTAGTAAAATTGGCAACATTTTATTGTGAAAACAAATATTTTAGGTATGTAGAATATATAAATACGCAGTTGAACCTTGATGTATTCCGCGTATTATTTATTCACTGTGTAACCATGGATTCCTATATGAGTATAGATATAGTAATTAATTTTTATTGACAATATAAACATGTTTGTATATATTTCAAAAAATGTCGAGTAACAAATATTTTTGAATGAAAAATGTTTAAATAGTAAGTAGCATAGTAGAAAAAATAAAGGTATAACCGTTCTCTCTTTCCGTAGCCATATTAAACTTCTGACGTTTAAGCGATTTATTATTTTATATGCTACCGTATTTACTTTATAAATCCGAGTTTTTTTGTTTACTTTTTATTTTTTTCAATTTAAAAATATAAAATGGAAAATATTATTCAAACTAAATTAAAATATTAATCAACATAAAATTCTAATAACAAAGAAAATAATAAAGAAGTTAAAAGGTTCTTGCGTACCTCGCTGGTTTCAAATTTGCTTCTAAGTAGTGTGGGCCATTCTCCCTAAAAACATAATTTCATTACTTTATCTCGGATGCACATATCTTGTGCTGTCAAACATGTCCAAGTAAAAAAAAAAAAATATATGAATCTTCGAACGGCAGTAACGTTCTAAAGAATATGTCTTCCTCTGTCATTTGTTTGCAAAAATTCACAATTTTAAATGATTAATTTAAAATTTATACACATTTTTTCTAATTTCTAATTTCCTAAATATGATTTCCCCTACTACATGTGTGGCAACGTTTTTCTTTAATTGTTTAGAAAAAATACATTTCAATAATTCTTATTTACGTAAAAAAATTTTTCATTGAGAGAGAATGGAGTCACCTTGTTTTCTTTATACCATGATGGTAAGTAGCATTCAACGAATTCTTTAGTTTAATTGTAAAGTTTATTTTAATTTATTTTAAAAATTTGAATTAAATAGAAAATGCATATAAATATTTGAAACTATAATGATGTATAGAATATGTATGCTTTTGGATGCATTATAAAATAATAAAGAATTTAGGTATATTAAGTTTCCGTATAAAGTTAATATTTTTAAAGATAAAGATAAAGTATTTTTAGGAATTTTCGTAAAATACATGTTATCCATGGTTGCTTTAATTTTTATATAAAACTTAGGGAAAGTGAGATTTCCAAGAAAATATTTTTTAGCTAATATCTTCTTACGATTTTTTTCAAGTAAATACATTAATTTGATTTAGTTTAAACTTGAACTTTTTAAATATATTTAAACCTATTTTCTGCAAAAAAAAGAAAGAAAATTTTTTTTAAACATTCTTATTATATGTTGTTTGTGGAGAACGGTCAATATATATACTTTAATTTATAAGTGAATAAAAATTAATAAATTTAATTACAAGAACTTTACTTTTGAATAGACTTTTTGTTATTTTTTTATAATAAATAAAAAAGCCACTCACAAAATGCACGTTTTTTCCCAAAATTATGTTAAAACTCTTAAGTACTTTTACTCTATGTCGCTCTTTTTAAATTTTTTGTTATATTTTTTATTTAAAAATTTTTGGAAACAGATCAAAATTGTAAAGAAAAATATGTCAACAAAATAATCTTGTTTTGACTTAAAGTATTTATGTAAATAAATAAAAAGCTAACAGCTATAAAACTGTGGATATGTAATGTGTGTCAGTTGTTGGGTTAAAATTTTCAAAACAAATTAATAATCATTCTTTAAAATATTGATAATACTGTTTTAGATTTCTGAATACTTCTTTAAGTAAAGCCCTGATAATATTTTTAAAATGTTACTTTATAAAGACAGTTGTGTATTTTGAATTTACTACTAGTAGTAGTATATTAGTAGTATGCTGCTTGAATTAAGTTAAAATTAAATTATATTTAATTTAGTAACCAAAACTCAAAAAATTTAAATTGAATTACTTAAAATTTAATATTTACCCTTTAGGACCGACGTGGATTTTTTATAACTGACATGGTGTCTACCAGACACCACTTTTGAAATGTTATATCTCTTTTAAACCTAGTTAAACTATTTCTGTTAATAGTTTAAGGGACGACAATGCATGTTAATAGTGTTTTAATAGGTACAAACTAAAAAATCTAATTTTTGTGATTTCTTGATGTCTGTCAGATTATCACGTCAGTCCGAGAGGGTTAATTACTTTATTGTTTTCAAGTTAGCTATACAGAGAACTATATTCGGCAGAGCCATATACCTACAGTAGTTTTCCGATTTAACGAACCCATATGTTGTCAGGCCTGTTCGTAAAATTGAAAAGTTCATTATATGCAGTACTAAGTAAAACGTGGGTTTTTGATAGGAAAATAATTAAAAATAGGTACATAAAATATTTTTTAAATGTATTTTATAAAAATTAATTCTTTTTTTATAAAAGTAGCACAAAATACAAAATTCCGAATCTTATATACCCACCTTCAAACCATATTTGTGTCGAATTTAATCGCTGTATTTTTAATTCTGTCATGAGCTTTAAAGTTATTTCTCGAAGTTCATCGCTATACTCGTATTTTTAAGTGAGTAATGAGCGTTGAAGTAATTTTCTTAAGGGGGCCTGATATGGAGGGTAAAGTCAATTATGGACCGATTCCCATAAAATTTGTTAGAGATATCGGTTAGTACTCGGCGTACTCGTATTGTTAAGCGAGTATTGAGCGTTAAAATCTTTATCTGAAGGACGGACGGACATAGCTACATCGAACTAAAATTTAATAAGAACCCAGAATGTGTTACAGTTTTGGGTATAAAAGCACCGCTTGCTACAACTTAGGTTATTTGTTATTTTTGATAAATGTCATTTTATCTTCATTTAAATAATAATATTTTTATTAGTTCGTTAAACAGAGTACAAAAAACAAGTTTGTTCGTTATTTAAGGTAGTCAATATGAAAAATTAGCTTGTTCGTTAAATGCGATGTTCGTAGAATTGAATGGTCGTTAAATCGGAAAACTACTGTAATTGCTTTTCTAGAAAACAAACATTTTGTCCACTATTCATTTTATCCACAGAGCCAATATTTCTGCAGAGTTTGAATGGACCACGTATTTTAATGTGATTGACAAAAAGGACAAATTTTCTTAATATTATTAGAGCGAAATTTTGTGTCTATATCGTTATATGCTAAAAAGTTGTGTGTGTTGTTTTGGGTTATAAGATTACTTTTTTTTCTCTTTTCAAAGTTTATCGATTAATATGCAATAAAAGTATAGTATATTTTTTGTGCATTAAGTGCGCTTTTTTGTTTTCGAATTTTATGACTCTTGCAAATCTTAAATTGAGATTACAAAGTTTATAAGAATACTGAAATCTAAAATGTTTGTTTGCCTCCAGTGTTGTTGTCTGCCATACCGAAGGTTAGGTGAACATCTTCAGATTTCATATAACATATGTCCGCACTCTTTTCAAACTATATAGCTAACTAACTTTTAAGATTTTAACTAAAAAATTTCTCTTAAAAAAAAAACATCTTAGAGATTTTTTATTCTACACTAGAAGTTGGTGAACAGATTTAAAACTTAAAATTTTTAATTTTATTAATATTAGTTAACATATTGCTAAAGCTTCATAAATAAATATATGTACATATAAACATATTAGTTTTAGTAATACATATACAAATGTATAAAATCTCTAGTTTAAAGTAGGAAAAAATTAAATACATTTATGTTTTTAGAAACGGTGCGTATGATTTATATTGCAACAAGTATGCGTAGCGTTGTACTCTTTGGTACCAGTCAATATTGTTCGTTATAAGCAAAGTTCTTAATGAGACAGCTGAAGTTTTTGTATTGTACTTGAAGGACTAAGGGGTGTAAGAGGGAAATTATAAATGTAAATTTTAGCTAATGTAGTTCGGTGTTTTTCTGTGTCTTGGAAAGTTTAAATTTTACTTACATTGTTATTGTTCAAAAAAATATAAAATCCATAAATCATTTGAAAATTGTAAGAGTTCTTAAAATTTCATCAGATCAGAGAAATGTTTAAAAAATTAAACATATTTTGGATATACATATTTTAATAAAACCATACTATTTCATAAAGTATATGTAATTGCATTTCATTAAAAATATAATTTCTAATAAAAACTTTTTATCTTATAGACAAAGTAAAACGTATTTTAAGTGAATAGTCATAATACTAAGGGTAAAATCGAATCGTGCAATATTGGGAAACTTTATTAAAGTCGTTTAGTATTTCACCTATTTAAAATGATATATGTATATAAATGTAAGGATATTGTGGAAGTTTATTATAAAGCTGTAATTATGTAATAAAATATTATCTTGGTAATAACTTTCAATTTTAACTACTCACCAAACTTTTCAATGACTATTAAATATCGTCATGACTACATATATTTCTACAAAATTTCAAGAATTTGAAAATAGATTACAGATTTTTTATTGTAAACTTCTACATATACTGTTTTCGGAGGGTACTTTGCTTATTGATTTACTTGTAAAGAGATACCAATTAAAATATTAATTTCAAGAAAACCTTTATTTTATATTTTCAAAACACAGGATTAAGGACATAAGTCATAAAGCAAGTGTAACAAAAGGAAGAAATACCCTGTCAATGTTTGACATCTTCAATTTCTTTTACAATATACAACAATCAATATCATTTAAATACGACTTAAAAGATTCATCACATTTTGCTCTCATTTTCTTTGAATTTTCATTCCATTTACATGTTAATTTTATTTTAAGCATTTTAGATAATCAAATAAATGATTTTCTCATATTTTATAATAGAAATCAATATGTAAATATTTTAAATTTGTTAAAATTTAAAATTTTTTTTGGTATTATAAACACACACATATGTGTGAAATATTAAAGGATTTTTAGATACTTATGTGTATTGTTGTTAAGCTTTTTTATATACGGAAATTGCAAAAAAATTAATTCCTATACCGTTATTCGTTTCCGTTACTAACCGTGGTCTTAATATACATATTATAACAGTCTTCTCATTTAAGACTCATATATTTATCCCATATCTAATTTTATAAAACGAAACGACAAACGTTCAAAAAAAAATTGTATGGAAAAATTCAAATTTTCAAAAAATTCTCTTTTTTCAGTATACTTCATACAAATTTTTTACGTTAACGAAAGTCTCGTTTTATAAAATGAGGGAGTAAGTATTGATTAATTTGTTTATGCCCTCTGGTAAACGAAATAACATAATTGTGGATGCCCGAATTTAATTTTTACACTTGTTTCATATAAAAACGTTGATTACAAAATTTTTTGTAGTATTATTTTTTAGTTCAGTAAAAAAATTAACTTAAATAACAAGACTTTTTATATACATATATATGTGAAATACATATATATCACAGCAATTGTGATGTAGAAAAAACCTAAAAAAAATTAAATTTGTATAATAAAACAAATAAATATTTAAATATATAAATCCACCGCTGAAGTGCAAGCAAAAACAAAATATTAAATTTTAAAATTTTGTTAAATTAAGAAACTTACTTAAGTAAAATATTTGAATGTTTCAGATAGACGACCAGATAGACAGACATGGCTAGATTTATTTAAAATTTAATAAAAAAAAGTCATGACCATTATTTTGACAAACAACCCACCATCTTTTTTGATGTAGTAATAAAAAGAAAATCCTTCCAATAGACAAGCTTGTGTTAAAATTACAGCTTCTGCGTTTTTCAGTACTGCCATGTATATAAGTTCTACTTATTATCGCTTCTATTTTGCTATGTTATTAAATTAACTTAAAAATATCAAAAATGTCCACAAAAATCTTTGTAAAGCTTTTTTGTTTATTTACTTGGACGTGGACTTTTGGCATGTTTTAAATACTGCTGGGAGGAAGAAGTGTATGGTCATGTAGATTTTATTTGAATTCCAACATATGTTGACTTTAACCTTAGTTATTTTGTTTAACAAAATACATACATATTTATATACATATGTTTCAAAATGTCTCATGTTGGAAAAAAACTACCTCTTAAACGATGCAAAACTAATGTACTGAACAAGAGAACAAAAAATAAAATTTTTTGCAATAGTGCTACGAGAAAAATAAATTTAACAATTTTAACAAGCCTTTTCGAATCTTATGTACTTATTGAAGTACTTATTTGTAAGCGAGCGTGATAAGTACTTGTCTCAAATGTCATTTACGTGGTAAAATAATGAGTTTAAATGCTAACGAGTAAGTAGAGTAAGTAGTGATTAGAGGATTTTTACTGTTTACTTTTCAATATAAGCTTTTGCTGGGTAGATACTCATACAAAAAGCTTAAGCAATTAAACGAGGGTATTTTTGGAAATGATATTTCATTAAATAAAAGAAAAAATGTTTATATTTTGTACAAACTTTCATAGTCCGAATTGGAAGTGCCTGCATAAATAAAATATTTGTGAAATTTCATCGAATTGTGCAACTTAAAAACAACAAGGGGTGGATATGCATTTATTACAATCATCTATGCATGTAGGTACTTTCTGAGCAAATTTGAGTTTGTCTTGTCAATCCAACCGCAGTGCCTGATGAAGGCGATCAGATTATCTATTTTAGTCCCTTATAATTCATAGGTGTCCTCCAGAAATCGATGTCCTATAAACCGAAGTCGGACGTCCTCCAGTGCCGTACAGTGGCAAAGAAGATGTCTAATTGATTCCTAATCTTGACAGCTTCTGCAGTAGTCGTTATAAGATAATCCAAGTCAAATTGCGTTTTTATTAAATTTGCAGTGGCCTGTGATGACAGCTATAGTTCTTGTGAGTTGGGTTCGGCTATATCTTAAAAATGCGCTCTTTATCAAACATTGACCATAACTTCTTTGTTCAAGTACAAGTTGGCTTATTTTCCCATCTTGCCTATGAGAGTCCATAAAACATATTATCTATGAGCCTTTTGCATACTCCTATCAGAGTACCACAGAAGTGGTTTATGTTCGAGTCGGACAACAGTGAACCCGCCTTCGAGAGCTCATCAGCGATACAGTTGCCTGTAAAGTCCCCGTATCTACGTACCTATACGAGTACAATGTTTAAATGTCTCGCGCTCATATTTTAGGATCCGGCATTCCTAGTCGTGATGTAGAGAATACACCTATCAGGGACTTGATTGCAGCTTGGCTGTCGGTAAAGATTAGGATATCTCCGTTCGATATCTTATGATACCAGATCCGTTCTTTTAATGGCCGATATTTCGGTCTGGATTGGATTACAATCATTAACGATTCTAAAAGTGATCCTGATTCCAAATTCTGGAATACCTATGTAAATACCGCTCCTTACTCGTTCTCCTCGTTTTGGGCCATCTGTGTACACATATAAGCATAATCTTCCTCCAGTCCCGTCGACGGAGTTGATTCCAGCGATCCAGTTATTAGGATCGACATTTTCCTTAGAACCAGTAAAAAAATTTTATATTATTATTGTTATTAATTAGAAGGGGATCATTGACATCCCATTTGCTAAAGCCTTACACAAATAACATTAAAAGTACCAACATCAAACTTTTAAACAAAAATTGCACATTGTTGCGAAAAAAAAATATTTTTATAGAAAAAGTTATAAGCGAGTATTAATATTCAAACACAAAAAATACAAACAACAACAGTCAACAAGTAAACAAAAATACCTACAAATATTCTAAAGGCATCTTATACGCCTACAAAATACCAATAGAGGCATAAACGTGCGCCAAAGAGATGCAAACATATAAGAATACCAACAACCCAGGCATGTGTTAAATAACAATAAATTTTTCATTCGTTATTGCTGGTTTCCGTATAATAATTTTCAGGAAAAATCATTTGTATAATATACATATATTTTTAATTAAACAATCTCAAACAACAGTCTCTCTGCAATAACTATCATTCTCACGAATATTACTTACATATCCTTACATCACCTTATACATAAATAATTTAAAGTAAAGGACACACAATATTGTGTACCAAACCGACAGCAAAAAACAATGATAGCAAAAACAACAAATAAGTTATCGTGCTGTATTTAGCTGTGCAGAATTTTAAATACCCTGCACGTTATTAATGATACAGACAGATATAGCTAAATCGACGCAGAAATTCACAAGGACCTAGAATATATACATATGTAAATACATTTTCGGGTCGTAAATGAATATTTTTTGATGTTACACATGAAATAACAAACTTATATACTTACATATTAAGTCTTACGTCCTTCCTACTTAAAACCTTGGAACGGAGAGTCGATATGGTTAAAAGCAGTATTTCTGACAAAGAACTAAAATTTAAGCAGCATGCTTATGTAAAGGGACGATACACTGGCGGTATGCATTGAAATCGAAGCCGCCTTCAATAACGTGCACACGGATACCCTTATCAAATCCCTAGACCAGTTTTATGTTGACCAGATGACATACAAAGTTAAGTACTTAGGTGTAATCCTCTACCGAAAATTAAAATCGGGACACCATACAGAGGATAGGATGAACAAGGGACATCGGTGTTGGGCGATATGTAGAAGAACTATAGGCATGAAATGGGGTTTTAATCCTACTATGACAAATTGGCCTTATAAAAGTGTACTTAGACTAATTCTAGGTTATGCTTCAATAATCTGGTGGACTGGTTTAGACAAAAAGTGCAATATCAAACTACTACAGCGTTCATGCTGCTTTGGTATAAGTAGTGCCATGTATACTACTTCAACCAATGCTCTGGAAACATTGCTAGATATTTCAACCAATGGAAACATATTTTAGATATAAGGCGGCGCTTACAGCCGAACGTCTCTTTACTTTAGGCGAACTGGCCAAAAGCGGTTATAGGACACGACATTAATATATACTGGACATTGGAAGGTTATACACAATCATCGGACGTGCCTGATCGTATACCAGACACAGAATATGTCGGAAATTTTGAAACGTTGATCCCTGATCTCGGTCAAGCGGAACATTAGAGCAGATATCAGTACAATCCGTTGTTACACGGATGGCTTTAAATTAGCGGATAAAGTGAGCCTGGGATTCTATATTGAAGATCCAGAAGCAAAAATATACCACCATTTACCTAATTATAACAAAAGGTTCTACGCAGATAAATATGGCGCCCCCAGATAGAACTAACTTAAGACCGTAGTGAAGCATATGGAGAAGACAGTGAAACTCTAGAGCACTTTCTTTGTCACTGCCAGGCACTCGTCGAAGTTAGATCCAAGTATCTTGGAAGAGAAATAACATTACTGACTAATACTGAGTGGAAGATTCTTAGAAATTACGTTCATGAAACTGAGTGTAGTATAAATCCTTCTATCAACCAAACTTATGTATATACACCTTTTACCACTACTGATGGTTGTGGAGGATATAAAAATGGATTAACAGTTCACGTATGTACTTGAACTGTCATATACAAATATCTTAACGTTGGGTAGAACTAAAAGTATTGTATACAAATTTTAATATTTTATTATATTGTTCGACATATATATGTTTAAGATATGGGTAAATCTTTCTACTAATTATTAAAACTTCTGAAAATTACTTTAAAAAATTCGACACTAATGTGTTTTGAGTATATATGAATTATTCTATGCAAATTCGTCATAGCTCCCATATAAGATCCATAATTCAAAATAAAATTTGATTTTGTATATAATAATTATTTACATACATAATTTTTTCCGGATCGGTTCAAGATTGGTTAAAAGTCGCATATAATGTTCACTTCTGAAAATCTAAAAGGTATATATCCGAAAATGCCTTTAAATATTTTCTTACGTTTATTATAGTTATCCTACTTGCTTTTTAGTAAACCAACCAGAAATAAATCTGTTAACTTAATTTTCAGAAAATTATAATTATAGCAATAACGAAAATGGGACAAATGTGTGAGCTCTTATTTGTTTCTGTAAGTGTTTGTCTTTACAAAATACATATAATAATGCGTTAAAGTACATATAATGCTAGTGAGAATACTGATGGATATTGTCTCCAAATAACACGGCCTGATATAATTTTTTGTTTTAATGGGGTTTGTTTTTCATTCATCCACAGTTTAATGATTTCCTTGTATATTTCTTTTATTTTTGCTTCCATTTTTGGGAAATCCTCTTATTTGCCTTTTCTTAAATATAAACATTATTAAGTTGTAATAAAATGTATGGGTCATTTCACGTCTTTCATGAGTAAAAAGCACTTAGTGATAAATAAATTAAATTAATATTAATTAAATTAATATTATTTTTTTAAATTCAATTTAATTTGGTTTTTACCGAAAAAAGGAAGTTATAACAAAACGTGGGACATTGTAACACTTTTAAAATAGAAATCTTATGGAATATTTATTTAGAATTAAAGAAAAATTCACACTTTTCACGAATAGTATTGTTCTTAACTTTGATGTATGTTGCAATTTGGACTCGATTAAACTAAATATCTATGATTTAAAAAATATGTATAAAATTTCAGTCAGTTTACTTCCAATATAAATACACTCTTTCATCATTTCGTTGTTGTTTTTGTTAATGATAACAAACATCGCAAAATGTAATTTTTATGCCGATTGTGACTTCCTTATAATGTCTATATATATTCTGTGTTTTTACATTAATATCTTTAATTTCGGCTGTAAACGGAAATTCAATTTAAAATAACTAAAATTAAGAAAGAACGAAGTTTAATCATATAATCTTCAAACTGCTTAAAAAGCAGGCAAAATAAGTTAAGCAAAATAATAAACCTGCAGGAAAATTTAATTAAGAGTTTTTTTTTAACAACTGACCACGATGAATTTACGTAGTTGTATATAAAAATGTGAAGAAATTGGAAAATTTCATGAAATTTTAAACCTGAAAAAATCCAAAAGTGATTGTAGAATTTTATTTATAATTGATAAATATACATGAGAGTATAAACACAATGTGTATTAGTGGCAACAGCCGCGTGTTTATTTCTTCTGTTTTAAGTTTGTAAAAACAAAATGTTATATATAGAAAGGTACGTATGAGTATAATTTTAAATATTTTTGGAATTAATAACGAATGTGGGATTCTTTGGATGAATGGTTATGGATACGATTTTCAAATTTTGCATTACAATTTCCAGATTTTAATTCCGTGTTTTTCTCGCTTTTGTGATATCCCCAACTTTTTAGAAGGTTAGATGGTTAGTATCAGTAATTACTAAGCTGTAATAATTTTTTTTCAAAATTCCAACTCCAAAATTTTTGTTCAATAAATATTATGAGATATGTACTTATTTTATTACGTGTGGCCCATAAATGTGCGAATGGAGCTAAAGTGTTTTAAATGCACGTAAGTACATTGTAGCCACATAAAAGTTTCCTAGGATTTTATTAAGCACTTGAGCGACTTTTCGATTCGATGGGGGGGGGATATATTGTTTTTGTCATTCCGTTTGTAACACATTGAAATATTCGTCTAAAACCCATAAAAGTATATATATTCTAGGTCCTTATTAGATTCTAAGACGATCTAGCCATGTCCGTCCGTCTGTCTGTCTGTTGAAAACACGATAGAGTCCAAACGGAAGTAGCTAGCGAGCAGAAACTTTGCACAGTTACTTATAATTGATGCAGTTTGTTTGGTATTGAAAATGGACAATATCGGTGCACGATTTCGCCTATGCCCCATATAAGGACCCCTTTAGAAAATGACATTATCGCCCATAACTGACTGGGGATATAAATCTTTTCGTAGAATTTTATAAGAATCGGTTCATAATTGACCCTACCCCCCATATAAAGTACCCTTCAGATAATGACTTTATCGGCAATAACTGGCTAAGAGAAGCATCAATAGCGGTGTAATTCGGCACAAACATGACCTATAATGACATAAATCTCTCCGTAGAATTCTATAAGGATCGGTCCATAATTGACCCTACCCCCATATAAAGTCCCCTTCAAAAATTACTTAATTGCTCATAACTGGCTAAGACAATCATCAACAGCGGTGCAATTTGGCACAAACATGTTTTATGGGGACCTAAATCTCTTCCTAGAATTTCAAAAGGATCGGTTCATAATTGACCCTACCCTCCATATAAAGTCCCCTTCAGAAAATGACTTTATCGCCCATAACTGGCTAAGAGAAGCATCAATAGCAGTGAAATTCAGCACAAACATGTTCTACGGGAACATAAATCTCTTCGTAGAATTTTATAAGGATCGGTCCACAATTGACCCAACCCCCCATACAAAGTCCCCTTCAGAAAATGACTTTATCGCCCATAACTGCCTAACTGAAGCATCAAGAGAGGTTTTATTTGGCACAAACATGCTTTATGAGGACATAAATCTCTCCGTAGAATTCTATAAGGATCGGTCCATAATTGACCCTAACCCCCATATAAAGTCCCCTTCGGAAAATTACTTTATCGCCCATAACTTGTTAAGAGAAGCATCAATTGCAGTGAAATTCGGCACAAATATGTTTTACGGAAACTTAAATCTCTTTGTAGAATTTTATAAGGATTGGTCTATAATTGACCCTATCCCACCTATAAGGTCCCTTTCAGAAAACGACTTTAATGCTCATATCTACCTTAAGAAGCATATATATATATATAACAATAATATTCGACATACAAAAGTTTTATAGCAACTAAAATCATTTTCATAGGATCAGTTTTATAAGGATGGGTCCATTATTGTCTAACCCTCCAAATAAGGTCCCCTTTAGACAATGAATTCATCGCTCATTACTACAAAATTCTACATAAACAAGTTTCGTGCGAGCCAAAATCTTCCTATCAAATTTTATAAGAATCTATCCTTACTGAAAGTGAGAATATCGGTTCACGTTTTCGCCTAGCCCTATTATAAGGCCCCCTTCAGAAAATAACTTTATCGCTAAGAATTGTATCAATAGCGGTGAAATTCAACATAAACATGTTTAATGAGAACTTAGATCTCTTTTTTTATAAGGATAGGCCAATTATTTGTGCTACCCTCCCATATAAGGTCCCCTTGACTTTAATGCTCATAACATATATATAAAGCAATAAAATTTGACACAAAAAAGTTGAATTTAATGAGGATGGTCCTTAATTGACCTTACCAAGGTCACCTTCTAAAAATGATTTTAAGAATTATAACTGACTCAAAAATGTGTGTATATTAGTAAAATTCTATATAAACATGAATGATTTGATGGTAGGTATATAAGATTGGGCATGGCCGAATATAACACTCTTACTTGTTCATATTATAGTTGGGCCTAAAGGCGGAAACCACTGATTTTGAGCGACATTTTTTACAGAGCAGAAAATGCAGAATTAATAAAAAATCATTCTATAGTTATTGATTTTATACGAAAAATCAATAAGAATGAGCTTATTTTCACTCTTATATAATGCTTCAAAAGTGCATTTAGTATTATCCGAAGATGCACTTTTTCAAAAAATATTTCAACAATTTTTTTCTTTATTCATAATCAAAGTATGATTTTCTTCTGAGACTAATGGTGAAAAAAAATTATAATGATAAATGTGACGAGATTTAAAATTTTCAGATGTTAAACTTTATAACGCTATATTTCGAAAACCACGAAAGTTATAAGACCCAAAATTTGTCATTATACAAGTTATGTATAGAACATTAATTGGATGGAGTTTTATTAAATTCGGAGATTATGATGAAAAACGCCATTGCTTGATGGGAAATAACCAACATTATAACTATCATAACTCCTAAACGGATTACAATTTTAACACTATTTTTTAAGGGCATTTAAAATTATAATTACGAATGTTAAAAATTTTGTTTAATTGTATTTTTTCTTTTGCTCATCATCAAACCTCGTTTGACTCGAATTAAACTTACTTATGTCGTATTTTTAGGCCATTTATAAGCGTTAAAGTGATTTTGTGAAGGAAACCTTATATGGTAGTTTATTTTGACTCGTATAAAACTTACTTATGTCGAATTTCATCTATATACTAGTATTTTTAAGCCAGTAATGAGCGTTAAAGTAATTTTCTGAAGATGACTTTATGTGGGGGGTAGGGTAAATAATGGACCGATCATACGATTGCATTGTGATTTTGGATCATAAGAAACTTACTTATGTCGAATTTCATCGCAATATTCGTATTTTAAAAACAAGAAATGACTGTTAAAACTGCTTTTCGAGGGGCCATTTTATGGGGGCAATTCGAAAACGTAGACCGATATTGCCCATATTCAATTCCAAACAAACCTATTACCTATATGAAATATTTATGTGAAGTTTCAATCCTCTAGCTCATTCCATTCGGACAGACAGAGGGACGAACAGAAATTAATGAGGACCCAGAATATATATACTTTTGTGGGTGTATGACCAATATTTCGATGTGTTACAAACGGAATGACAAAATTAATATACCCCCATCTTTTTTGATGGTGGGTATATAAATATTGCGCGAAGCCTAATAAATATACATATAATATACTTAGTATTATCATCACATAATAACAGATAAAAATCTTCCGCTAAATGTAGTTTATTTAGTTTATTAACCAAAATGCAAACAACAGAAGTCATTAGAACAAGAAATCAGAAAAAAAAGAACAGGCCCATTACTGGCTTAAAAATACGAGTATAGTAATAAAATTCGACTCAATTATGTTTCTTGCCAGTCAAAAACTCTTAACTTAATTTTATGTGGATCGAGCCTCAATTGACCTACCCCCATATAATGTCCCCATCAAAAAAACGAGCAGAACAATAAAAAACGAGTAAAGCGATGAAATTCGATATAAACCTGACCTGTAGGAACTAAGGTCGTTCTACAAAATTTTACGGAGATCGGTCTATAATTGACGCTTCCCCCATATAAGGCCCCTTAAGGAAATGACTTTAAAGCTCAGTACTGGCTTAAAAATACTAGTAGATTTATGAAATTCGACATAAACTAGTTTCGTGTAAGCTAATATATCTATCTCTTTTATAGGAACAGAAATCTCTCTATCAATTTTTATGAGGATCAGTCCATATATGTATGTCTAAATACCCCTACTCGTTATAAAAATTAGCACTTTCAATAGCAAAACCCCTATTAATGGACCTCTTTCAAATGTTACCCTGATGTTCTCATTAATATCGATATATAATAATAAAATATTCAAAATATCAAAGTTCATTTATATAATAGTGATTTGATGGTGGGTGTAAAAGATTCGGCATAGCCGAATATAACACTCTTACTTATTTTACATTTTTATAGCGCAAAGCGATATTTAGTAATTTGCATGTATGCATATGTGTGACAGATTTAGGATTTTCAAAATACCTATATAATTTTGTTCTACACAAATTGATAATGCAACTAATTAAATACTATTAAAGCGTTCTTAGGAGCTGGACCTAGTATGGGAGATATGATCAATTATAGACCGATCGTAAAAGATTTTTTAAGGTAAATTTCTTTACTTAAAATCTATGTTTCTGTCAAATTTTGTATCGTGATTTACTAACAAGTAATGTGTGTTTAAGTGATTTTCTGAAGAAACCTTGTATGGGACCGATCGCACCCATATAATGAACCGATCGAGACAAAATCTTTCATAGCTTTATTTGGTAATGAGTAATATGCTTTCAAGAGATTTTCGTAAAAGGACATTTTATGGGAGCTACGTCCAATTATGTATATAAAGATACAATTTTTAAAATTCTATATCTATATCATTATTTGGTATTGAAGATTGTGAATTTAAGTAATTTTCAGGAGGGGACCTAGTATGGGAGCTATGATATATGGACCGATTATAAAACAATTTTATAGTGTAATTAATGTATGTATATAAGAGCAATATTTTTGCTAAATGTATGGATATAAGTACTTTTTAATGAGTTTTTACGTTTATGTGATTTTCGGGAGGGGACCTTGTATGGGAGCTATGACCAGTTATGGACTGATCGGAAAAAAATTCTCAGTAATATTTCCATGACCAATTAAGGACCGATCGGAAAAAAATTACAGTATTATTTTTGTACATGTATGAGCAATACTTTTACCAAATTGTATATGGATTTCTTAATTTAGTAAAGAATTATGTGCGTTTAAGTGATTTTCGGAAGGAGAACTTGTATGGCAGCTATGTCCAATTATGGACCCATCTAAAAAATCTTTTCTCTGAATGAATACTATTGACATAGGATTTTAATTTGTAAAATTTTGTGAAGATATCGATATTGCGACAGAAGTTATTAACAAAAAACCCATTTTCTGGGAATATGTAATTTTAAGTGAGGTATATGAAATTGTGAACCGATACTGGCATTTTCAGCAGGGATCAGGCTCTTGTGTAGAAACTAATTTGTGGTAATTTTCATGGAATTATCTTACATAGTTTTTGAGAAAATTACATCAGAAGGTGTAAAAAATGCTTATTTTTTCGAGGTTGTTTTAAATTTTGATTCATAACTTTTCCCGGTGTAAACCGATTTTGCCCATTTTTAATACCAAACTGCTTAGGCTAATAATGAATATTTCCAGTGAATTTGGTTGGCTTAGTTTTAACGTGAGCGTGAGAGAGAGAGACAGACAGAGAGATAGACAGACAGAGAGATAGACAGACAGAGAGATAGACAGACAAAATCTTAGACTAAGAATTTTATAAGGATGAATATTTCTTGGTGTTACATACGGAATACGAACTTATATATACTCTCTATCACTACTGATGGTGGTAGAGGATATAAATGACTTGTATATCTCTTAAGTTCTAAAGAAGTAAATGTTTTGATACATTTCGGTGTAATATATCAAAACGAATTAAAATTTTAAAAAGAACAATTAAAATTTTAAAAATTAAAAAATGCTTTGAAATTTACCAGAGTTTTTTCATAAATTTTAAAACTGTACTCTTAGTTTATATCTTACAGAGCCATCCTTTATAAACAAGAGTCGCAAGGCTTTGGACATTTAAAGAAGCTTTATAATAATTTCATTAATACTTTTAGTTGGCAATATATACGGCTGCAAACAAATGTAACAAACATTTTGCTTTTTTTAGTTTTTTTAATTAGTTAGTAACAAACTAACATGTGGACATTTTAGTCAAATTTTGAAGGGGGTTTTAATAGGGACTAAGGTTCATGAGGATCATCAAGGCTAGAGTTCATGAGGGTCACCAAGGCTAGTATAGAACATGGTTCTGCAGCTTTTTATCCAGATACGAGTATATTAAACAAAATTATAGGTCCTATTCGGGGATTCACTTGTATGAGGGCTAAGTAAAATAATGGACAGTTCTTAACCAATTTCAATAGTCTTTGTCCGACAATAGAAGATTATTTACCAAATTTCAATAAATTATACTCAAAATTGCGACCTGTAGTTAGATTACAATGCTTACGTGGAAGTACGGATAAAGCCAAATCGAAAATGATTCTAAGCCAATACTTTAATGTGGGTATAGGACCAATATTGTTGTGCGTTGCAATCATCAGCACAAACCCAATATACCCTCTCCACTAAAATGGTGTTGGGTATAATTAATGAGTTTTTCATTACAAAGCAAAATTACAGATAGTTACTACATAGAAAACATAACTACAATCAACACAATTGTTTGGGAGAATATAATTTATAATCTCACTAAAGAAGTGATTTGTACATTTGTTTAATTGTACCCTATGCTTATGAATGCATGATTTGTTATAGTCCATGCCATTATAAATAACAATTTTTTCAAATCGGTAAATATTTGAATATATAATTTTTATATTTATTTATTTTATTTTTTTTATATAAAACCTTTACAATGTTGATTGGTCCATAATTTCATATTCAAACTTCCAAAACTGATCATAGCTCCTGCAGATTTATATCGCCGTAGTGTATCATATAGTCTAACTTAACCAACATCTGTATTTCTTTGATGTATTTTTAAGCTTATTACTTGTTTCTTTTCCTTTTAACCATAAAATGTTTACATTTTGAACCCCTTTTCATCTTGGCTTGGTTAAAAAGTGTTGTATTTTTTCTTTTAGTCAAAATGTTAACAATGAAAGAAAAACAATGAAATTTGTGTAATCCTTGTTTATTGTATTTGTGTAGCTCTGTACAAACAAGTAAAAATAAAAAAAACATAACCTGGTACTGAAAGCATCCCTATCAACAACCCTCTTAGCCAACAATCATTCAGTGCCTTCAACATCATCAACATAATTATCAGTTATTAACAAAAAACCCCACTCCTTACAAATAGAACTGACACTGTTGTCTTATTTTGTTTCAGTCTGCATTATTGTTGTTAAGTTAAATAAAATAAACTTAAGGCAATTCTACTGTCTAATGCCTTTTAGACAATGAAATACGACCGACCACTTTTTAAAGCAACAAATATGTTTTATTACATTTTTAATTAAATTATTTTCATACACATAACATAACTATTCAGTAACGACATTCAATATTTCATTTTAATTAATTTTTCTATTTATTGTTATTCAACCTTTAATTAGAAATTAATCAACGAGTTTAAAGCAATCATTAAGTAATAAGAGAACTTAATAATGCAAGTTGAAGAATGCATACCTTTCCTCGTCTGCTTTAAAAAAAAACGTTGAAACATTAAATGTTGTTTGTATTTATGTTTTTTTTTTTTTTTTTTTTTTTTT
>NC_060951.1:26440125-26442576 GCF_022045245.1 Lucilia cuprina
ATTAGCACTTTCAATACTAAAACCCCCATTAATGGACCCTTTTCAAATGTTACCCTGATGTTCTCATTAATATCGATATATAATTATAAAATATTCAAAATATCAAAGCTCATTTACATATATATCAGTGATTTGATGGTGGGTATAAAAGATTCGGCATAGCCGAATATAACACTCTTGCTTGTTACTTTTGACTTTTAATTTCATATAATTTTATTTTTTTTAATATAATTTTCTAATCAACTTATGAAAATTGTCAATATGATAATTTACAAACTTTTTAATAAAAAAATTGTTAACAATATCAGTTAACAGTTAAACAATTTTATATAATTACTTGTTAATATTAGTTATTTTTTTCTGTGTTGGGGAATTGTTTGAGTAGTAATAGATTAATAGAGTTATTGAATAACAATGGATCTATATCATTTACCGATAGATGAATAATAAGTAATACCTAGATTATACAGCTCTATAGATACATTTTTCAGATTTTTTTTACCATTAATTTTTCTTAACAGACTTGTGTGTTTGAACATTTCCACATATTTAAAAAAAACCTTTAATAATGAAATTTGTACAATAATCGAATAAATTTCGTTGATGCGAAAATTGCTACGTTGAATGAAGAGTGAACAGTATGTTTTATAAATATAATTTAGTCAATATAGTTAATCTAACAATATTCAAAATATATTTGAAATTACTAAGGTTAAATTTTTGTTATTTTAAACATTTGACTTCAATGGTTTCATAGAAATTTTTTTTTAATTTTAATAAATAAATGAAGACATTATAACTACAGCGTCACTACAAAACAAAATTAACACTCATACGTAGTTGACTTCAGTATAGAATGTTACGTGCATGATTTAAATTTTAAAAATTGTTAACAAATTGTTTTAAATTTTAATCCAATTACATATATTTTAAACATTCAATAGTAATTAAATTTTAAATATATACAGCAATACTATTTAATCTCACACAAACACTCAAAATCTAAGCACTTAATACCTTCGTCAAAATCGTGGAATTTTTGTTTATTTCTATAAGAATTCAAAGTTCAAAGATGCTTAGATACAGCTTTATTGTTCTTTGTTAAACTTTCCAAAACTGTTTGTACAACAAAGTTTCAAGGTTATTATTGTTGTTATTTTTGATTTTTGTTTTATATTGGTAGAAAAAAAGGGTTACTATATGATTCTTAAAAATATCGTAACACGTGCCGCCAACAAACATGGATAACAAGTGGGAATTAAAAATTATGCATATACCTACACTCTAGTACAAAATATCTAAACAATTAAAATGTTATTTTTTGAGGGCGGATTAAAATGATTTAATCTCCTGATTATATATAATTTTATGAGGATTAAGCATAAACAAGTTTCATAGGAACCTAATTTTTTTATAAAAAAAATATATATATAAAATAATAATTATAACGATCGGCTTATAACTGACCCTATCCAAATATACAACATGAATATTTGTGCCAAATTTTGTATGGATATAATTATTTGGTAATAAGTATTATACATACGTTTATGTTATTTTCGGAACGGGGTCTTGTATGGGAGCTACGTCGAATTATGAACCGATTGTAAATGCTAAAAGTAATATTTGTACCAAATATTGTAACAATAGCGTTATTTGGTAATGATTATTTTTTCAGAGGAAAACCTTGAATGGGAACTATGATCAATTAAGGGTAATTTTCATTAATTCATTGTTTTTTTATCCGCCTGCCTGAAATATTATCTACTTGAAACCTCCGAAAGCAGTTAAACTCAATTGAAAATCCCAAGTTGAAGCTTGGTTAGAATCTTAAGCAATTTGGTATTTAAACAAATAAATATGAGGGAATAAAATTAGTACATATATCAGTCAATTTTAAAAATATATCCTTGGTGGGTTTATAAATGGTTAATATAAATGATTTTGTCATTCCGTTTGTAACACATCGAAATATTCGTTTAAGATCCATAAAAGTATATATTCTGGGTCCTCATAGATTCTAAGACGATCTAGCCATGTCCGACTGTCAGTTAAAAACACGATAGAGTCCAAGCCGGAAAAGCTGGAGAGCTGAAAATTTTATACGGATCGGCCCATAATAGATAAAGTGTCCTTCAGTTAACTACTTTAACGCTCATGAATGGCTTAAAAATGCGATTACATATAGCGATGAAATTTGACCTACACAAATATGTTTGTTACAAGACAAAATCTATCTGTCAAATTTTATGAGGATTGGTACATTATTGGCAAGTAATTTTAACGCTATACTGGCTATACAAACGAGTAAAGCGATGAAATTCAACACTCATAAATAAAAGTCCCCTAAAAAATCTTTAACGCTCATTACTGTATTAAAAATACTGATACACTGAAGAAATTCCACACAAATATGTTTCATACAAGCCAAAATCTCCCATATTTTATGAG
>NC_060951.1:26442676-26464444 GCF_022045245.1 Lucilia cuprina
CCCAGAATATATATACTTTATGGGGTCTTAGGGCAATATTTCGATGTGTTACACACGGAATGACAAAATCAATATACCCCCCATCTTTTTTGATGGTGGGTATAAAAAACAATTGTTTCTATAAATTTCTTTTATAAGAAAAATAAAATATGGATGGCTGAAGAATGGAATTGCGCTAAACTACGAGGTAAGACTAGTTATTGAGTTCACACAAGCAGCTATTACGTTATCTGAGTTCTCATTTGAGTTGTACAGCCATTGAATTCATATCTCTTTAAAAGTTATTTCAAGTTGAGGGTTTTGGAATGTCCTATGCTAATAAAAGCTTATACAAGTTCTTTAAGCATACGACTCAAAAGCACAGACAATGTAAAGGCAGCTTTATATTGGACTACACATATACATATAATTAAACTAATCAATCATCTTTTACTTTTTAAGATTGTGAAACTTCCTGGTTAAGTTGGTGGAATCAATTGGACACATTTTGAAACACCCACTAAATTTAATTTCAGAACACTGCATTTGCGATATATTCGTTACCATCATAAGCCTTCCCTACCGGGACACTGGTTTTAAATTTGTATATCTTAAGATAACAATTTGATAATGTAAAACTCCTAGCCAAATATGTTACAAATCTGGAAGCAGGAAGAATAGGTAGATCATATGTTTTTCCTTTTATACACTTGAATTAGATGTTCAATAATATTTTAAATAAAACTTGTCTTAATAGACTACAAAAATGGTTGTATATGCAGTAACGAATTCTTTAACTGGGTACGATGTTTGTTCAAGATTCATAGCTTAGTGCAGAGTTATTATAAATTACAGTGGCCAACAAAATTTATAAAAAGTCGAACCTCAGAGACCAAAGTACACTTTTCTAAACTCAAATTTCTCTATCACATTAGGATTGGAGACGCTATAACATGGCAATCACATCTTCACATATATATTCTTGTGTCGTCTGAAAGTCCAATCTTTCGTCTTTTAAATAAAGGTTTAACTTCGTAATATTTTCTTCCTACTTTGAGATATCATAATCCAAAGCAAAAAACAGCTATAAATTCAAAAAATAAATTGCCTTTATTTTACAGCAAACATTTCAGCGGAAAATTCAAAAAGTATTATATATATTTCGATGAAAAAAAGATATATCTGAGGTTAAACCTTTATTTTAAAGTCGACAGATCGAACACTAGGACAACATAACAAATTTTATAAATAAAGATGTCTTCGCGCTGTTATAACGGCTCAAATATGGCCAAAACGGGATGTTTTGATCTTAAAAACATGATATCTCAAAGTCAGCTTTAGATTCAGCGCAGCTCAATCGTTTAGAAAAAAATATGTTGGCCTTTGAGTTAAAATTTGTTAGCCTGTGTTATCTAAAACAAAGTAATTTGTAAAACCATTTATTTAAAATTTATAATAAAATTAATAGAAATGATATTCAAATTGCATTTTTTATTTAAAAAAATATGACAAATTTATTATAGAAAGCAAAATTAACCGTATAATTGTTCAATATAATAAATCCATTGTTTAAAAAAAATTGTTGGTTGTCAACAATATAGTAGTTCTATTTTACAAACTAGTTGTTGAAAAATATTGTTAAAAGTTAACAATTTTAAATAACAAAAATATTTTTTGTATGCACAAAAACCGTTGTTGGTGCCTTTTCAATTAAAAAAATAATTGTATTTACAAATTTGGTTATTAATATGACAATTGATTTGTCGTAATTTTTTTCTGTGCAAATTGTAAGGGCGCTGATTTATTAACAACATTTAAATAAGTTTAAAGTAAATATGTGTATTTTGATATGTAGACTATAAAATAATGATAATATTTCAACTATTTATGTGTCTCTCATGTTTTTAAAGATGTCCATATTTTTTCGTACAACATTAACTTTATTAAATTTGGGTACATCCAAATTTAGATTTAAATATGTGCCAACTGGGATAAAAACAAATATGAACTAGTCTGCTAGACTCAACATCTATAGAAATTTAAACTGTTTTCGTGGTTTATCGCATTTTGCCATGCATAACTTTATTAATTGAAATAGGTTTTAAAAAAGTTTGTTTACACTGTTTTTTTGGTAGTTGTATATATAAAAACCTACAAATAAAGGCGTAAAAGCTGAAAAATACATACATACCTATACCAAGCTATTTTAGAAGTATTTTCTGAAATAGTGACATGTTGGCTTAATAATAGACTCTATCGAAACAAGTTTTAACACATTTTCAGAGTACTTGAGGTTCTTAATGAGATTCAATAATAAAATATCAAACAATTTAAGATTGACTTAAACTCTTTTGTGAAAATAAACACCAAAAATATAACATTGACTTCTTGAAAACTGGTGGAACATTTATACCACAGTTATTATATTTGTATATAAATACATATGTGTTTGTATGAGTTTTTGTTATGGTTATTTACAACAAATATTGACATTGGTTACCTATAAATTTTACACATACTCATATATTAAAACTAAAACAAACGTATGCAGAGAAACTCGCACATATGTGTATGTACATTTTATTTTCCACGTATTTGAAAAACTAATATACATACATATGTATCTAAATATGAGTTACAAATACATAAAAGTGCAGTCTCAATAGACAATTCATAAATAAAATTTATTTTATTTTTATCTCAAACATACTTATATGGTAAACCTTCTTCTATCTACATTGCTGCACTTCATCTTTTATTTAGAAACGTTTTCAATGTCAAAGTAATTTCCATAATAGGGTGACTTTCTAAACGTCAGTCAGCTTTATGTACGAAGGTATTGTGTTTCATAACGCCGCTGTACAAAACATGGACAATACATACTGTTTCAAAACGTCATGCAGCGAAAAGGAAATCAACACATCAATTTTAAAGTTCGTGTTTTTTTATTATTTGCTAAAAACCACACAAACAGCTGATTTACTTAAAACAAAACTTTTCTTTTTTTTTTATTTTAGAACGTTAAAATAAACAAAGCATCGTTGCAATGTTTTGAAACTTTATATGTGTATAAGATTTGAATTTTGTATTGGTACGTTTCGGAAGTCAGTCTTACTCTCATATACATATTTTTATCTGTAAATATCGTTATTATACTACAACCAATAGAGATATATATGCATATACATTTATATCTCTATGTTGATATAAATTTATAAATTACATTGGATACAAAAACAACACAAATATTCCATTGTCTTCACCTGTTACTTTTCTCAATTCTTAAACTTTCAAGTATAGATTACCTCTAGATACATATAAACAATATGCAAGCCGTCTTGAAGGAAAAGTGATTCTACAAATGCATATATGTATATATGATTAATATTAATGATAACATATTAATAAAATTTAAAACTCACTAAATAAGTATCATACCAAATTAGAGGCTATTTTTTATATTTTTCTTCAAAATATTAAATAACGAAGTTCTAATTTTTTATATTCTCCACCACCATCAGTGGTGGTAGAGGGTATATATAACTTTGTCATTCCGTGTATAACACCAAGAAATATTCATCTGAGACCCCACAAAGTATATATGTTCTTGGACCTTCTGAAATTCTGAGTCGATTTAACTATGTCCGTCTGTCCGTCTGTCTGTCTGTCTGTCTGTCTGTCTGTCTGTCTGTCTGTATAAAACATTCTCACGTTAACGCGATGCAACAAAAACTTACGAAATTCACCCAAAATATTTATTATTGTCCTAGGCAGTTTGGTATTGAAAATGAGCAAAGTCGGTTGTTAACTGCTGAAAATTGGTGGAATCGGTCCACAATATCACATACCTACCATACAAAAGTACATATTCTCGGAAAATGTGTTTATTGTTAATAACTTCCGTTAGAATGCTGATAGCTTCACAAAATTTTACAAGTTAAAATCTTATGTAAATAGAATTCACATATGTAATAATGTTATGTAAATAGATTCGGTCCATAATTGGTCACAGCTCTCGTACAAGGTCCACTCTTAAAAATCACTTGAGCGCAAATAACACATTACATAGTTATTATATCCTTATGAAATTTGGCACAAGTATTACTTTTATATACGGAAATATTACTGTGAAATTTGTTTTCCGATCGGTCTGTAATTGGCTTAGCTCCCATACAAGGTTCTCTCCCGAAAATCACTTAAACGCAAATAACACACATAAGCGCAAATAACACATTACACAAATATTGCTCTTATATACAAAAATATTACTGTGAAATTTTTTTCCAATCGGTCCCTAATTGGTCATAGCTCCCATACAAGGTACCCCTTCAGCTATAAAATCACTTCTGTGTCTAAAAATAATATAAATTTAGTGAAATCAACACAAATTATGAAGAGCCTCTACGTGAGGAATACCATAAAAAATCATGTAATTTTTAATAACAAGTGTAAGCAGTACAACTGTTCTCTATCTTACAAATCTGCACCATTTTTTGCTGGGATCTAAATCAACAGTGTAAAATTTTACGCTGTTACGGGTCATTTTTCGAACTATTTTATGTTTTTTATTCATTTACACACAAAACCACACACTCATTTCCTCTGGCATTTTACTTGCAAACCAGTACACATATTTACACGGTTCAACAAAGTGATTCTAAATATTTTTATACCCACCATCAAAAAAGATGGGGGGTAAATTGATTTTGTCATTCCGTGTGTAACACATCGAAATATTGCTCAAAGACCCCATAAAGTATATATATTCTGGGACCTAGTAAGATTCTAAGACGATCTAGCCATGTCCGTCCGTCCGCCTGTCCGTCTGTCTGTTGTTGGCACGATAGCGTCCACAAAATAAGAGATATTGAGATGAAATTTTCCCAAAATATATTTTATTGATCAGAAATGTTTGGTATTGAAAATGGGCAAAATCGGTCAACGATTTCACAAAGCCCCCATACAAATGTATCCCCCGGAATACTGTATAAATAGCTTCAAATATTCACAAATTCGTTTTTTATGAAGCAAATACCACAAAATTTCGCATAGGTCAGTTTTTTAACGTCTGCAAAGTAATTCTGCATTATGGCGGACATAGGACCATAATTTGCCCTACCCCCCATATAAAGTCCCCCTTAGAAAATGACTAAAAAGCTTATTACTGGCTTAAAAATGGGAATATAGCAATGAAATTCGACACACATAAGTTTCATGCAAGCCAAAATCTCTTAACCAAATTTTACGTATATCGGTCTATAATTGACCCTACCCCCCATATAAGGTCCCCTTTAGAAAATGAGTTTAACGCTCATTACTCTCTTAAAAATAAAAGTATAGCGATGAAATCTGACATAAGTTAGTTTTTTACTAGCCAAAACCTCTCTATGAAGTTTTATGTGGATCGGTCCATAATTGACCCACCCCCCATATAAGGTCCCCTTCAGAAAATGACTTTAACGCTCATTACTGGCTTAAAAATACAAGTATAGCGATGAAATTTGATATAAGTAAGTTTCTTACGCCAAAACCTCTCTATCAAATTTTATGTGGATCGGCCTAAAATTGACCCCCCAAATAAGGTCCCCCAAGCTCATTACTGGCTTAAACAAACGAATATATCGATGAAATTTGATATAAGTAAGTGTCTTACAGGCCAAAAAATCTTTATGAAATTTTATGTGGATCGGTCCATAATTGACCCTACACCTCATAAAAAGACTTCCCATACGCAGAAGTAAGCTTTATACAAGTCAAAATTTACCAAATTTTATGTGCATCGGTCAAAAATTGACCCTTTCCCCACAGAAGGCCCCCTTCAGAAAACGACTTTAACGTTAATTATGAGCGTAAAAATACGAATATAGCGAAGAAATTTGACATAAGTATGTATCTTAGGAACCAAACCTTTATATCAAATTTTATGTGGATCGGTCTATAATTAACCCTAGCGCCCTTATAAGGTCCCCTCCATAAAAATACTTTAACGCTCATTACTGCCTTAAAAATACGAGTATAGCGATGAAATTTCTCAGAAGTAAGTTTTTCACAAGCCAAAATCTCTTTACCAAATTTTATGTGGAACAGGCCTTAAGTGACCCTACCCCCAACATGAGGTCCCTATCAGAAAAATACTTTAAAGCTCAGTACTGGCTTAAAAATACTAGTATATTTATGAAATTCAACATAAACTACTTTCGTGTAAGCTAATATCTCTATCCCTTCTATAGCAACCGAAATCTCTCTATCAAATTTAATGAGGATCAGTCCATAATAACACCACCCCATATAAATTCCGCCCCAGAAAATGACGCGAAAAATATGAATACCGCAAGGCAACTCGACATAAAACAATTTTGAAAATCTCTCTACCATATTTTGTGACTTTAATGCTCCTTAATGGCTTCAAAATACAAGCAGATCGATGAAATTTTAAACAAATAAGGAACTGAAATCTTCCTACAGACCTTTATGAGAATTGGTCCATATATGTATGTATAAATACCCCTACTCCCTATAAAAATTAGCACTGTCAATAGTAAAACCCCCATTAATGGACCTCTTTCAAATGTTACCCTGATGTTCTCATTAATATCGATATGTAATAATAAAATTTTCAAAATATCAAAGTTCAATTATATGGCAGTGATTTGATGGTGGGTATAAAAGATTCGGCATAGCCGAATATAACACTCTTACTTGTTTAAATATCGTCTATTTTGTTTTTAATATATTTGATGGACGTTATTCTAAAACTCCGTTGAAAAATTACATTACACTACTATAATATATAATAGTATTTGAGTGTATTACAACAATATGAGTTCATTTGACTGCAGTTCTATCGATTGTTAGTTAAGCTAAATTCACTCATATATAATTTGACCTATTCTCTTGCAGTACTATTTTACCAAAGCCGTAATTAACTGCGGATACAATTGCTAAACACACAGGAGTTCAACAAATTCATGTTTTGGTAAAGACTAAGTAATACTTACATACATACATACATACATACATACATACATACATACATACATACATACATACATACATACATACATACATACATACATACATACATACATACATACATACATACATACATACATACATACATACATACATACATACATACATACATACATACATACATACATACATACATATTTGTGTATATCCAAAATATACAAGACTAACGAATACATATAAATCAACGTAATTAGTATTGTTTTGTTATAATCCTATCCAAAGGTTACTCGTTATTATAATATATGCTTTATCACTTTTTGCTCCTGCGAATTTCAATCCGTGGTATGGTTATGATAGTTTCAATGCAATATGGTCATAAAATATTTCTAGATCGTCAAACTTTAACTCAATTATAATTTTAAATAATCTGCCATCGAGCCGCGTTATATAGATTTTTATATATTTTTTACAACCAAACAGTTTTAATATATAGGTCTCTTTTTTGAATTATAACCTGTCAACATGACAGAAAGTGTCGAAAAGCAGATTTATGTTTGGTATGATATAATGTTTCATGTGTTAGGTCTATTTCATGTGTTAGGTCTATTAAACCTTCTTCTATAAAGAAAAGTAATCATTGTTTCAATGACAATGAATCCAAGAGTATATGTTTTACGTCTGGTATTAATTTGAAACCAAAGCAAAATAAATAAATGTTTGCGATTCTAACAACAATTTATATTAATATTCTATCCCAAAGATGCATTTCTATTGAAGAACACGCTTTTTAATTACATACGAAATACGCAGAAAATAAATCGAACATACTACGCAAGAAAACTTATTTAAACATTATTATAAACTTTATTTAAACAATCCAGAAATACAAATTGTAATCGTGTTTGTGCGGTAAATCATAACTTAATTGGAAATAATGGCACTTCAAGCATTTAATCGAATACAATATTATAGTACTAAAACAATGAAAAATAAATTTTATAGATTATAAAGTCAAAGATTAAAAAATAATAAACCAAAAAGAAATCAAGTACACTTAGAATCGTTAAAGAACGAAAATAATTGCAAATACACACATAAGCTTTCAAGCATGAATAAATAAAACAAAAGAACAAAACCAAAATACAAAATGAATGATAAACTGAGCAAAGTATAAAAAAACCAACAAAAATAATATAAATGCACACACACACAACTTAATAGCCTTAAGCATGTGGCTGCACATGTAGTGTAAAAAATAACACAAAACATCAGCTTCCTTTGACGTTAACAACAATTTAGCTTGTTAACACTAGACTTATTATATGATGAATAAAATACACTTACACCAAGATATATAACAGGATACACGCAAACACATATGCATTCATGGCCTTCTCTGTTATACACAGATTGCTAATAACTGTAAGCTTAATAAGCATTTAACAGTAAATAACGCAGATAATGTTGCATACTTTTCAACATACACGTATATAAAACACTAATACCATGCAACAGTAGTTAAAATAGCAAGTGTAAAATTCCTTAATAAGAGAGCGAAAGGGAATTTTATTTCCTTTGTTCATTAAGAGTTGTTGAAGATGACAATATTAAATACATTAAACGGCGTAAGAGAATAAAAAAGAGAAGTTTTATATTAAAAATTTGATATTTTTTTGCATTATATTAATATACTCCGAATCGAATTAACAGGACTCCGAATATTAAGAGCAAAAGCAGAAACAGAGAAATTTTTTAAGAGAGGTACATACATACAAATATTCAGAGCTAAGTCAAGTCAAATTGTTTACACAAAACTATTGCAGCAATAATAGCAGAGCCGACATATAGAAAATAACTAAAAAATTCTCACTCAAATCTAACAGTTTCAAACAACTTAAGTGGCAGCTGCCAGTTAACTTTTGTTAAGGTACAGAGGAAAAATTTTAAAACCAGAAACAACAAATTTCTTATTTCATACAAAAATTCTTGCTTCTTTAACAATGTTTAAATGATTGACTGTGTTTTGCTGCAGTTCAGACGTCATGAATGCTGCTCTACATAGACCCTATTAAGAAATTCAATCATATAAATGTATTAAACAATATAAAAGTTGTGAAACAAGCAAAAACATAAGTTAGGAACGTCATTAACGCTAATGGGCTTGCAATAATTATTTAATATTTATTTATTTATTTATTTATTTAAAAATGATATTTAATAAAAATTAATTTAATTAAATAACCCAGGAAAATTTAGAACTTTTGATTCTTAAAAAACAACCTTGGAACTAATTATGTCGCCTTTACTTCTGAAACACAATTTTTGGAACATTGTTATGGTTCTTAAATACTTCTAAACAGTTTTAGGGAACTAGTTCTTGGAATACGTACTATGACACAAGTATTATTACAATCAAAATATTTTATATAAACTAGCTATTGAGTATAAATATGTTACTCTTACAAGTTACAGTAGTGTAATCGGCTGTGCCGAATCTTAAATACCCTCCACCAGCAAGCTTCTTTTTAATAAAATCCATTTAAGTACCTAATATTTAGATAACTCGACAAAAGTTTTGTTTTCTTTGTGAGGGTACTACTAATATTTTATTCATGTGTGGAAGTAATTTTGATAAGGTTGAGAAAAATGTATACTGAGTTTCGGTTGGGGATGGAATATAAGGCCAGTACGAAAACATTTTATCAGAATATTATTATCTGTTCTGTAAATCGAAAAATTCAGAAAAATAAACATAACAAATAAGAAGTTATAGTCGGGCGAGGCCGACCATATAATCACATATATACGAATAAAATGTGATTAAGTTTTCATAATAAAGCATTTAAGTTGAATTGTACGTTGCCTCAGATATACTAAAGGCATTTACTGATTAATAAAACTGTGGATACCTAAGTAAAATTTTGATGAGGGCTTTTTAGAGGGGCTAGGGTCAAATGAGGACCTATAATTAAAATTTTCAACAGGAACATCAAGGCTATTATAGAACTTGGTTTTACAGCTTTTTTGTCGAGATACAAGTATATTACACATAATTATGAATATAAAAGCACTATTTGGCGGGATCAGTTCTATGGGGTCCAGGTGAAATAATGGACCGATATAAACTATTTTCAATAGGCTTCGTCTACAGTACCAGAAAAGATCATGTGCCAAATTTCATTGAAATATCTCTAAAATTGCGACATGTAGTTTGATTACAAGGTTTACAAACACTATTTGGGGGTTCAGTTGTATGAGGTTGTATGAGCTAAATCCACTCAGAATGAATCTGAGCCGATTGGTATACTTTAAGGTAGGTATAGGACCAATACTATTGAGTGTTACAATTATCAGCACAAACCCAATATACCATCCCTACTAAAGTGGTGTAGGGTATAAAAAGAGTTTAAAATTTGGGAAAAGGATATATTTCTAAATAACAGTTAGTTTTGTTGAGTTTCATTGCGATACAAATGGTTACAAGTCAATTTTAGACGTTTAAGTCATTTTTTGAAGGGGGGTTTGTATGGGGGCTAGGGTCAAATATAGGCCGATCCTTACGAAAATCTGCAGTATCATTTATACTTATATAAAACTTATTTGTGCTAATTTTTAGAGAGATAGCAGAATATTTGACGTAATTATAGCATAAAAAGTTCAAATCGGAAGGTACGGTTGTGAAATAATGGACCGATTTCAACCATTTTCAATAGGCTTCGTGCCAAAAAACATGCTTGGTCCAAATTTCATCAAATTATCTTGAAAATTGCGGCCTGTACCTTGCGCACAAGGTTTACATGGACAGCCAGCCAGCCGGACAGACGGACGGACAGACGGACATGTCTTAATCGACTCAAAAAATGATTCTGAATCGATCGGTATACTTTAAGGTGGGTATTGGACCAATATTTTTGTATGTTACAAACATCAGCACAAACGTATAATACCCTCCCCACTATAGTGGTGTAGGGTATAATAAAATTAAATTCGATTTACTTTCGATTAGATTTGTGTACTATGTTTTAAAACGAGATACTAATGAGAATTCGTTTTTACTCAGATTTGGTTTATGGAACATACAGGATTATCATTTAATAGTTAATTATGTGGTATCCAGTAAGTTTCAGATATACGCGTTTATATCGAATTTTATCCCGAAAAATTCGATTGTCAATGTGCGTTAAGTAATTTTTGGAAATGGTCCTTATATTGGAGTTATGATGAGTTATGAAACCATCCGGAAAAAATTTCCTACACAATGCTTTAGGCATATAAATTACAAATTCAAGTCTAATTTTATCCCGATTGCTTTATTGGAAGTGGTTTATATGTGTGACCAAGGAATTTATAACGGTAAACTTATCTCCGGGAATATGTACCTTTGTATTGATTTAATTGTTATGATTTTCAACATACTTGATCCCTGACAAAATTTATCGTATAATCTTTTATAGTTTCTGAGAAAAATGCTGAAGAATTAGGAAAAAACGTATTTTTTTGCGGTAGTCTAAAATTTTTACTCATAGCTTTTTACGTCGTGACAGACAGACAGACATAGCTAAATCAACTCAGAATTTCACAAGAACCAAATGGGGTCGTTTTAACTGAGTCGATTTTAACTCAATACTTAATGTTATTTTTTAACACATAAACTCTTGGCAAACATTGTTGTTCCCTCTGAACTGTAGAATTTTAACGCAATAGTGGTATTTTGATGGATGTTGATGTTGATGTTATATTTCCAGGAAAAAACTTTAAATTCCCTAAATTTCTCTGAAACTATATTCGTTACTATAGAACTACAACAAATGTTTTAAAATGTTTAAATGTTTAAATATAACTGTAGGTCAAAATAATAAAATTATTTATTACAAATAATAAAATCCAACAGAAACATAATATTGTAGAAAGTTTTTTTTTATTATTATTTGAAATTCCAAAGAACTTGAAATTGTTATGAATTTATGGACCATTTTAAATAAATTTCTCCATCTCTCATAACAGCCTCTAATACCATTGTTTATGTTATTTTAACAATTTACAAAACTCGATAATATTCGGCATAATTTATCGGCATAGGACATCCGTATAGAACATGGACAAATTTATTATTTTATTACATTTTTATTTTAATGAGAACAAATATAAATTTGTTAGTAATAATAACAAATCATACAATAAACGATAAATATTTTTATTCATAATACTTATTAAGATAAAATTTAGCGAGTGGGTTCTTTTGTGGAAATAATGAATTGATAAAAAGATAATAATAGGATATTCGCATAAAACAGTTGTCATAGTTTACTTTGTATATGTTCACTTTTAATCATGGAAGAGACGTTTTACAAAAATTGATAGCAAAACTTGTACATACTTCAGAAATCAATATACTTCCTAGATTTTGAATAAAAAAAATTGTATTTAAACCCTCCCATTTATTAAAGATTTTTAAAACGAAGTTGCTATATAAAATTTTATTTATAAACAGTTTTAGAAAATAAAAAATTCGTTGATCAATAAATACTATAAACCTAAATTATACAATTTTCTATAAATGTTTTATTAACATAAGTTCTAAAACCCCATTCCCTAAAATAAAGTAAAATATCAGTTAAAGGTCAAGAACTTTTATATTTGTTTCCTTTCAAACAAAAAAAAAATATATTTGCAATAATGAGACACCCAACTAAACAGACATTTTGCCTACTGGCTAAATATCAAAAAATATAAAATAACAAAGGAATATCAACAATTTATTATATGTTTACAAAAATGTATCAGTATTCATATAAACCCAGGATGATGAACATATCAAGGTCGTCTCTTTTGAGGCATTAAATAAAAAAAATTTAATACATAAGCAATCCTAATGTATTAAAAAACGCTATATTCAATACTCTTATAAAAACTGTTTAACAGAAAATAAATAACAGAATGAATGGCTGAATTGACGAATAAATTGTCCTAGTGTATTCCCAAGGTAGTGTGGAATTTTGGACCATAATAAAACTCAATTTCAGGATATATGGGCATGTATAATATATCGGTTAGATAAAATGTGTTTGAAATTACATTTTACCATTTTCAATAGGAATGTATGTTACATGAAATCTGAAAAAAATAAACCTAGGACTCCGTTTTGTCTGGCTTTCCCTGCGTTACTCGCGACTAAGTATGTCAGTTTTCGAGAAACACTACGTATGAGTAATATCTCGTAACTGTTATTTCACATACGTAAAGTAGTTTTATACAATCTCCACCATTCAATTCCATTGATGGAGTGTATATGTATATCTATTATTATTATAGTTTTCTTACAAATTTTTATAATTATATACATATTCAGTAAAAACTAATTAATGACTTTTAATAGCAAAAACTTACCTAACAACAAACTTTTCAATGACTAACACATATAGGCTGGGTTACATAGAAGTAGTCAAATAAGTAAATGTAGAAACGTATTTATGAAAGATTCATTTAGTGAGTGTTTGATTTCATTTAGTATTTGTGGTTTATATTTTTTTTGGTTTTATACCCTTTACCACCATTAGTGGTGATGAATGCAAGCCAGCTCTGCAAATCACATAAACGTACTGGTTATCAGTAACAATAACAGTGATTTTTATAAGACTAATATATATTTTTTCTTTTTATATGAATAGAGTGACAAAATTTTTCACACATTCATTTTATACAACCCAAAATCTGTTAAAATCGGTTCATCATTAACCCTAGCACTCTCTCTTCAAAAAATTTAACGTTCATTACTGGTAAAAAATACGTGTACAGCGATAAAATTTGACTTAAGTAAGTTCCCTGTGAGCAAAAATCTCTCTACCAAATTGTAAGTGGGTCGGCTCATAATAGAACCAGCCCTCCATTTGAGGTCTTCTTCAAAAAGTACGTGTAAAGCGATAAAATTCTACACATGTTACTTTCTTTCAAACCAAAACCTCTCTACCAATTTTTTTAGGATTGGCTCATAAACAACCCTACTCTTCTAAAAAAGACTATAACACTCATTACATCCCCAAAATTATGAATATAGTGACGAAATTCGATTTAATTCTTCTTAATTCCGAATTTAATGACCTATAACTGACCTCAGACCCTATAAAATGTTTCCCTCAAAAAAGAGTCTTGGTTATTAAAAATCAAGATTTCCACATTTAAAAATATGAGTACAGCTATGAAATATGGCATAAACAAGTGATGTTTTACAACATACTGTTTGAGGGTGGGTATATGCGATTCTACTTGTTGATCATAAATTTTCAACTAATTCAATATAAAACTGCCAAAATGCAATTTTTCATTGTTATCAAAAAGGTAGAAAAATAAAAAATTAATCATAACTTATATTTTCTAGAAACGATTCCAAAGAAATTTCTGCACTTAAGTAAAAGAACTTATTTACCAATTTAGCATTACCCAGTAATTAAGTAAGAATTTTAAATGTTTTCTAATCTAGAATTCTAAAAAAATGTGTTCGTTATATAATTTAAAAACTTTTTATTGACACTTGCAATGCATTTCTTTTTCTGTGTATTTTTATTGGCTTTAAATATTTCTTTTAAAAAAAATTCGTCTTAATTTCCACAAAAACATGTAGAAAACATGTAGGAAAGTATAGTCGGGCATGGCCGACCAATAATACCCTACACCATGAGTATATTTTTAATATTTTTTTTTATGAAGAAACTTTTATGTTGAATATTACCATAAATCCAAAATATTTAAGCAATTTATTGATAAAAAAAAACTAAAATTTCTAAATGAGGCTTTATATAGGTCAAATATGGGCCGATTCTCGGTAAATTTGGGAAAATGATATATTTTTAAATAACGAAAATCTGCAGTGTCATTTATACTTATATAAAACTTATTTATGCCAATTTTTAGAGAGATAGTAGAATATTTAACGTAATAATGGCATAAAAAGTTCAAATCGGGAGGTACGGTTGTATGGGGGCTAGGTGAAATAATGGACCGATTTCAACCATTTTCAATAGGATTCGTCCCTGTGCCAAAAAACATACCTTGTCCAAATTTCATAAAATTATCTTGAAAATTGCGGCCTGTACCTTGCGCAAAAGGTTTACATGGACAGCCAGCCGGACAGACGGACGGACGGACATGTCTTAATCGACTCAAAAAATGATTCTGAATCGATCGGTATACTTAAAGGTGGGTATAAGACCAATGTTTTTGTAAGTTACAAACATCAGCACAAACGTATAATACCCTCCCCACTATAGTGGTGTAGGGTATAATGAACTAAATACACTGGTCTACAAAAAAAAATATTTTTTGCTCCTTTAAAATTTTGTATTTATGAATATATTCTAAAACGACACCTATTAAATCGAGGTGTCGTTTTAGAATATTTGCAGCAAGTATAAGTTGTATGCAAAAGAAAATATATGTTAGTTTTGTAAATTAATATCCTTATCTTTATAATTTTTCTTAAAGGTGGATTTTAGTGCAGACCAGTGTCATTTTAATAAAAAATTAAATTTTTTTTCACTCTGGCAAATCTAAAAAAATGTACAAGAGTTTGTAAATAAAATCTCTAAATTTATCAAATATTAAAGAGAGTTCCATTGTATTGCCTCGTGTATATAAAAAAGTTTTATTTACAAGTGTAAATATACATGCAGTTGTATATTATTTTTTGAAGTTTGATCGTTGTAGTAGGGTTTATTTTATATTTTGCACAAAATTATGAAAATTTAATTGGGATAATTAAATTATTTTCAATTCTTTTAAAATTTCGTTTTTTAGGTAAAAAAGAAATCAGTTTTATTCTTGCATACCTGGGTAGCAAATTTCATATTTAAAATTCTGTTCGAGCATAACAATAAACTGAATAAATTTATTTCATTCATTAGCATAAAGGACTAAAACCCCAGAAAGGATGTCATCATTTAAATAAAGTGCTTTATTATTTAACATAAAAATACCAAACAACAATATTTGAAATGCTTTTTTCCACCAAATACAGGAAACGGAAAATAGAATTTGTTTTGCAAATTATTATGTTGTTTTTTATATCCTTTTAATTAAGTATTTTAAAATAACCTTGATGACTAATTTGAAGTGAAACCAGCACTGCGAGGGGAACGGTCTTTAGCTAACTATTTAAACTACCACTTATAGTTGGTGGCCCTAGACACTAAGTACCCACTTTATTAGCTACTTTTAAATGTACTTGTCTTAAGTAGAAGGAAGTTAATCGCCACCCTATAGATCTGACAGCTTGCCGCAAGGTGTCAACGCATGGCAATGAACATTATTGTTTAAGTTTATTTTGGTGTCTAAATTTTGGAAGTGACTTCTGTCTTTACCCTTGTTTAAAAAGAGTACATTGCACACAATAGAATCGAAAATTCAAAAATTACCATATGAAGAACGTTAGGTTTTCTTTGTACATGCTTAACTAAATATTTTTATGTCTAATATTATAAAAAAAAATGAAAAATCAAAAAGTATCCTTTTATAGGTTTTCAGGTTCTCTAGGTTCAATGATATAGAAAATTCTTAAAAATACATTTCAAAGAACGAATAAGTACCACAAAGCCCTCTTTTACAGGTTCACACTTAATTCGTGCTATAAGTAGATAAAAATTACATTGCTCTGCCATACTTATTCCACAAAGAATTAGATTAAAGTTATTAATCGTATTCTCATAATAAAGAATGAAAGAAACAAAGAAAAAACAAAAATATCCTCCATATTATTTTTTTACACTTTTTTGTGACTTTTTTAACTCGTTGTAATTATTTACAAAGTTTTAGGGTACTTTTCTTAATTTTTGGGGAAAAAAATAAAATAAACAAAATTTGATTCAAACTTCAGGCAGATTAAATAATTATTAAATTCCTCCCAAATAAAATAAAAATTTAAATTTTAAAATTTTTATCAAGCATAACATTAACATAATTTACTAACACATTTTGCATGTAATTTGGTAGCGAATTTCATAACTCATGTTTTTAAGGCTGTAATGATCGTTTAAGTAATTTTCTGAAGGGGATCTTATGTGGGTAGTAGGGTCAATTATGGGCCGATCCACATACAATTTGGTAGAGAGACTTTGACTCGCGAGAAACTTACATACTTTTATTACATTGTATAGCAATACTTGTATTTTTCAACCAATAATTGTGTGTCAAATTTCGTCACTATATTTGAATTTGTAAGCCAGTAATAAGCGTTTTAGTCATTTCCAGAGGAGTTCCTTATATAGGGGAAGGGTCACTTATGAGGCTTTCCAAAAAAAAGTGGTGTAGAGGTTTTTGCTCGCAAGAAATGTACGTGTGTTGTATCTCATCGCTTTACTTGTATTTTTAAGCCAGTAATGAGCGTTAAACCCATTTTTGGAAGGGGACCCAATAGGGGAGATGGGCTCAATTATGGACATACAAGTTGGTAAATAAATTTTGGTTCCCGAGAATCTTAACTTGTAAAATGTTATTCCTATATTCGAATTTTTTATCCAGTAAACACAAATTTGATATTATTTGTGTCAAATTTCGTCATTATATTCGTATTTTTGAGCCAGTTAAAGAAATTTACAGAAAGGGACCTTATTTAGGGGGTAGGGTCATTTATGTGTTTTTATATTCAGAATATATTTATTATCTTTTTCACAACTAAATTTCTATTAAACATAATTTTTATTTTCCCCCAACCTGTGTTTAAACACAAATCTACCAGTATTTATTAAAACCATTAATATGAATTATCCGCAATTAGACCTTCCTAATTAATTTTATAAAACTAATTATATTTATTGTTCCACTTAAACCTAACTAAGCATGTGTGTGAATAACAAACTCTAAATATCATTGCATATATGTATATTCCATATTATGATTATAACTGTTTCATGTCAGAAGTATTTTATTTTAACACAGTATAACTCATTAAGCAGTAAAATACATATGTTAGTTATTGTCTTTAAAGTGATTATAGTTGTCAAAATTTATGACAGATTTTATGATACATAAACGCACTTTAACACACATAAAATGCTTGTATTAATTTCTTTGACATAAAGTCCATTTTATAGCAGGATAATAAATTTTACATCTGTTCACGTAGACATATACTATTAAGCATAAAAAAGCACACATTTTCATAGGAATTATTCTTGAGTTATCTCTTTCGAAATATAACATTTAATGTTCTTAAGCTGTATTATTTTTTAAAAAAATGTTTCAAAGGGGACACGATTTTACGTGCCAGTAACCGTTTTGTACCATGCGTTGACTTTTTTGGACTACCTTTAAGTCAATCTTTTTAATATAAGAAATGACGAGGTAACTAGAAAAAACCATGTTAAAGTAAGTAGTCACAAAATTGTCAGTTGACTAGTAGTTCTATTTTGGAACTGTGCCCCTAAACTGCTATGTAGCTACACTGATGTATGTGCGAGAAATAATACCTTTCATCTGTTAAATAAGTTTTGTCTCAAATGAAAATTTTTGTTGGTTACCACACTCATTCACAAATTATTTACAGACTGACTTGTTTATTAATTATTAATTATTTGTTCTTATTTCTTTTAATTTATTTCTATAATATATGTTTGTGCATTTAAGAAACTTCTCACTAAGTGTACAAGGATAATTGTTTAATTCATAAAATTAACATGAAATAGTGATATATTCACCAACGCCGAATGTTATATGCTGACCATCAAATCATGTGCCAAACATTTTAAATGAATTAAAGAAGGTGGCCAAAGGTGAAAAATATTTTGATTTTAATAAATCTGTTGATGTTTTATTTCATTGGTATTTATTTTATTTAGCTAGTTAGTTGCGTGTCATAATTTCCAGTAGGACACTAGTATCACCCCAGCAAAATAAAGAACTTCCAAAAAAGCGAAAAAGAAGTAAAAGTTTAGGCTCCATTATATACATTGTAATATAATTCTAAAAACTATAACGAATGTATTAATGATTATAATATATAAGAAAATTGATTTTAATTATTATTAATAAAAAGTTGTAGTTTTGACACTTAAAGTACTTTTTCCTAATAATATATTAAACTAAAACAGTTAAATCTTTAATGATGATATTATGTATGTATAAGTAAAACTATTTTATATTCACTAATGTAATAAAAACAATGTTACATTTTACTGCTTTTCTCCCTCTTCTCCTACATATTTATGTACAGTAGACATGAAATTCCTGCTGAGTGCTTGTCGATAATATTGAAGAAGTAGGTATATTTTTAATTACAATTAATTCAGTTGTAGGTTATAATATGTATGATAAGTATGTGAGTTAATGGGTGACCTTTGCTGCAATTTTCGAATATTTATGTAGCATTTTGAATAATCTTAAAACACAATAGGAAATTTCACTGTAAAAATTCAAAAGTTAAATAAGTTTGCAATTAATGAAAATGCATAAAATTCTTTCAAATATTACTAGGCTTGGAGGATGACATTTACCACTTATTATCCTGTTAGGGATTTTAGTGACAAAAGATAGGGAATAAGAATGCTCTTCATATAATTCAAACTTTAAAATTTAAAATATAATTAATGTACATTGCCACCTGAAGCACTAGTTAGGGAGTGTACAAAAGACTCCATAAAGGCCTAGATGTATTTCTTCGGATTTTAAACTAATTAAATAAATGTCATGTTTAGTCATAGTCAATTTTTCTTTTCTTTCCGTTTTTGGTTTTTGTATATTTATTTCCGTATCTTATCTTTTATCCATAAGTCCTATAAATCTTGTAATTGTACTAAAGCGATATATACAGAATGTAAGCTAAATAAATCCAACTCTTGTTGTTTATATCGACAATCTATCGAAGCATTTAACACATTTTAAGTGTTCCCAAACTGACCTCAAAATTGCAGATACACAAAACACACTACAGTCATAGTAACGAAATGTGTACATTAGATGTATCCAAAAAATATATATTTTGCTCTGTCTTAGTCTTATTTAGTTTATTAGTATCTAAAAAATAATGGCATAAAATTTTAGTCAAATCAGATAAGTGTTTCACGTGAGTACCTGGCGTGTAGCTCTCACCATCGGTGGTACTTTTTCAACCTCTGGGTGATTATAATGCGTATACTGCCGGGTATTAATGTCGAAGTTCTTTATGTGAACACCTGCCGTGTTGGTATATTTCACGGTGGTCCTTTCCAATGACTGGGTGAGCTGCTATGCGATTCACAACCGCCACATTGTGCTTCTTATACGACAGTGGCAATTTACGTTTATGGAATTTCCGGCGCAATTATTAGAGCTATCTAATCTCTGACCACTGCTGTCCCGTTGCTTTACTTCCGAAATGCAAAAACATTGCATTAGTTTGCAACCACGCAAATTGGATGGCTTCTGTTGAATCAGCAAATGCACCTTAAGATGTAACCAGTAGATCGAAGTACAGAGTTTACTCAAAACACCTTGATAAAGAAGGAAAATTCACTTGTATAAGATTCTTGTCATCCATCGCTATTCATACTTGCACACATTAATAAGAGAAAAACTTACAATAGACTTACTCTAATTATACCGCGGATGAGATCCATAGACCCCTACAATCAGCCTGTATTATATACAATGTACAACAACTCATTTCCAACGCTTAGTTTTACAGTCACTCCTCTGTGGGGTATCTGTTGTCATCGGCAACAGCACCAAACTAATTCAGGATTGTAGACTTTACCATGCATTAGTAATTTTTTTATCACAACTCACTCTTATCGTGAATTTGGGTTTAACCCACAGCCACCACCGTTGAACTATGTAATGTGGTTCTCTGATTAAACTCCATGTTAAACCATTCCAAGTACTAGCTGACGAGTTATATGACATACAAATGTACGCACATGTATAGAATAACCTACACACGTAAACAAGTTCCTAAACAATGCGAAATATGTTGCCGCCATGTGCTCATTAAATCTTAAAAACACCTGCTTTCCTTTTGAAAAATGTACAGCACATATACATACATATGTATATCATAAATTGGTATTGTATATGTAAATATGTTGTCTATATATTATTCTTGTTTTTCAGTTGGGAGTTTTGCAAACTAGTTACAAAAAAACTCATTCGTGATGAATATTAATGTTACAGAAGCCTTTTCGCTTCAAGAGTGTTGAAAGCAAAACTAATTAAGTTTATACTCATATGTGATAAGGATGTAGAATTTAAAGTAATATAAAAATTTTTGTGTTTTGGAAACAAATTTTACATAAATTTAAAATCGACTGCGCCAAAATACATTTTGTCGTAAATTTTTAGAATTCTATTGACAAAAACTTCGAACTCATTGGCATGAAACTCAAAAGGGTGTAACAACGAAAAAGTCATGTCCACAAATCAGAAAGTCTTAAAAAGCTACATAATAGACTATGTCTTTTTAAAGCAACAATAGTTTTAATTTTGCATTTTAGATGACGATATGTTTTTGCATAAATGTAAACCTTGTGCGAAATTGAAAATGTTTGAAATCGGTCTAATTTCTACCTAATACCATTCTCAAAAAATTTCAGTAAAATTTGACATAAGTTTTCGTTTCTTTAAAAATTCTAGGTGTAGTAAAAATGAATAAGGCCTCCATATACATATGTATATACGATTAATATATACGATTCTCCGCATTTCATTTCTTAACTGTTTGATATACTCGTAATTACACTAAAGAATTTCTTTCAATAAAGTTGTGTCCATAAATAAAAGTAAATGTTATAAATGTATTGTTGACGTCATTTCATATTTATAAAATCCATTAAATCTCCACTATTTCTTAACGGCTTT
>NC_060951.1:26464544-26478611 GCF_022045245.1 Lucilia cuprina
GTTCAATTCATAATCGAGGAATAATAGGAATAATACAAAAAAATATATATTATGTACAAAAGCTTATGAATTAATTTTTTTACCATATAAAGTTTGTTTTTTTAGACATATTGTATTGAAAATCGACCGTAAACAAAGGATTACATAAATTATCAGTTTCAAAAACCAAATTTTTCTGTTAAAAATGTTCTCCTCGAGTTAACCTCATATTCAGAAGGGGTTAAAGTATAATTTTTATACCTAATATAAATTTTTGTTTTATTTCTGTTATTCCTCTAATTGTATAGAGTATTATTCATATTAGTATATATCATATTATTGTATTATTTTATATATCTTTTTTGGTAAATATGGCCTACAAAAAAATATTATTTCTATATGGTACACTAAGAAAGCCCAAATATTGATCTCCCCATGAGATCAATTTTGTGTGCTGTGACCAACTTTATTTATCTTTAAAATTCTCAAGCAATTTTTGTTTTTTTTATATCTCTCTGAAATGCTTATTCTGTGCACATTGTGATTCTTTTACTTTAAAGTTCTAAATTTATTACTAAATGGCCAAAATTGAGCAAAAACTGAAAAAATCGATTTTTCCTCTTGTAAATGCACTTGGAAACTTCAGAGCCGTTGCAGCACCTGTAAACGTTATTCTATCAGCCATATTTTTTGCACGACATAGTTTTACAATTGAACAATTCCAGAGGGGGATGGCCTGTCCTATAAAATTCTGTTTCTTCATACAATTTTGGAGCACTAATCTGACATATATATCGTATTTCAGACAAATAGTTTAAAAATATCCACGAAATTTTTGAAAAAAAATTAACGAAAATTTTTCAAAGTTTTTTGATTAGTAGACTGGAATGCTGGTTTTTATACACTACACCAGCTCTGGCATTTTCCCGAAAGTAGTAAGATATTAACACATTTAAGGAACTCGATCGAATTTTGCAAATTGTAAAAGAATGAAACATATATGGGTACGTAAAGTATTGTGTAATATTTTAACATTATTCAACAAAATTATTCTGGGAATAAATAACTATTCGTTTGAACTTATATGTTGTATCTTAAAATCTACATATCTTAAGCAATATGTCTTGCAATCAATCACTAAGAACAACCCATAGACATTTTAAATAAAAATAACTTTTTTTTACAAAAATTCTAACCTAATTAGACATAATTAAGATTTATTTTCCAGCAAACACCTTCAGCCTCTGTTTAAATCTTAACGCACAAATGCTTTTCTTAAACAAATTTTTTGCCTTTGTATGTTTTAGGAAACTAACTACTAACTACCTTCACTTGCATAATATTTACTATATAGTGCAACAAATATTTTTGTGTTTTTTCCTTCAAGAGACTTGTTATATATCTTAAGATTAGTTTTGCCACATAATTATTCATTCTGTAAAGTCTAGACGTAACAACTCCTACTACTGTAGTTTATGGTATATAATTTATTACAATTTTAGTATTTGTGTAAATAATTTATGAGTATCGTAGCAGTACTACAGTATGTTATATAATCTCATTTATCTTTGTATATTTTTATTTGCTTTTTAGTCTTAAACAATATCCTTGATAGTCATGTTTGAACTTAACTGTAAATGACATACATTCAAACAGTCTGTTTTAAAGTTGTAAGGTTTTATCATATTTATTCAGTAAAAAGTAATTCCTCCTACAAAATATTAACACTTAAATATATAAATATCATTTAAAAATCTATAAAACTAAGTTTTGTCGACTTTCGTTAACATACTTAATAGATCATTTAAATTAATTATAACCCAAAAGGCCCTATTTTGGGGGGAACGGTTGTATGGGGACTAGTCGAAATAATGTACCGATTTTAACCATTTTCATTGGTCCAAAAGAAGCGTGTGTGCCAAATTTCATCCAATTATCTTGAAAATTGCGGCCTGTACCTTGAGCACAAGGTTTAATTAAAGTTATAAAACAAAGTGTATTTTCCACCAAGTGTAATTTTAATTACACACTCTCATATGCCTTAATATTTAGTTCATTTAAGTATTCTGTGTATGTAAATGTAAATATATGCGTTTATATTATTTCTATGTAATACACACACATATACGAAGGTTTCTGCGAAATGCATATAAGTTTGCAGCATTCCAAATGAGATTAAACTTAATCTTCGCATCTTTTTTTACTCGCCATTAAAAAGTATGAGGCATTCTGTTTATAAAAAAACGAAATATTGATATTAATGGTACTTTTGCGATTCCGAGAGAATCTAGTCATGTCCATGTTTTCCTGCGCCAAGCCGTTTGTTGACGATAGCGTCTGGACTTTTTTTCACAAATTCATACATTTTTGCATAACAATATATTTGCAGTGTGTATAATCTGTTGAGGTGACTGTGATGAAATAAGTTTTAGATATGAATATGAAATTAGATATGAAAGTATTCACGAAAAATGTTTCTCCAATCTCATTTTCCAATCTCATTAATTTAAAACTCACACCAGTTGTGAGTTTTAAATTAATTTTCTAATAGGTATAAACCGAACATTTGGTAGACAGATTTTGACTTATTTAATAGTTATGCCCAATTTGGACCTATTCTCATAAAATTTGCAAAATATTTAATAGATTCTTTCTCGTTTTAAAGAGAGTAGAGCGTTAAAAGTCTTACGTTAAAGTCTTTTTTAGGTACCTTACATGGGGGATATGGTCATGGACCGATGGGATACCTTATATGGACCGATCCTCATAGTATTTGGTAGAGATAGACAAAACATTTTAGTGTCGAATTTTATTTTTATAATTTATCGCGTTCAATAACATTATGCGTTCAATTGATTTTCGAAAGTAAATTCAATAATCGACCGATCCAGACATTGGTAGAAGAGTTTATATGTGCACAAATTTATAATTCAACTAAATATGTTCATTTAAGTGATTTCAGAATTGGACCTTCTACGGGCGATATGACCAACAATAAATCGATACAGAAAAGAATTTGTAGAATGGTTTTGTACACTGAAAATAATCCATGCTCAACTTTACGAAAAAAAATTTCGTAACTTCTATTTTTGTAATATTTACAAAAATTTCGTGTATAATACGAAATATTATTTAATAAAACCCTTTTCTATTTTTACGAAAGTACGAAAACCTTTCGTAATATTTTTTTCTTAAATTTTTGCGAAATTAAACATAATGATATTAATTATATTATGATTAAATAAATCTACAACATTTTTATAAAATTTAAGAAAAAGTATAATATTATTCTCGAATTATTTTCATAAAAAGGAATTGAAAATTCGTGTGGAGAATAATTTTGAACTAAAATTAGAAAATTTATTTTAAAATGAACAAAAATGTTTGAATAAATTAATATTTCGTAAATTATACAATATTTATTCAAAATTCCCTTTTTTAAATTTATGTCAATTAATTATTTCTAAAAAATTTTGCATTATACTAAAATATTTCGTACAATTTAGTATATATTACGAAAGAATTTCGTGGTGCGAAACAACGAACGATTCTTACAATGTACGACATTTTTCGTATATATTAAGCATGGATATTTTTTCAGTGTATGTACACAAATGGTATTCATGTCGAATTTTAACCCAATAAATTTATAATTTTTATAATAACTTTATATTTATATGCACATCGATCACCGGGACTAAAATCAGAATTTTGAATTATGCCACTAAATATGCAATATGCACTTTATGCTCACTGATTCTGTTAGAGTAAACGGACAAAGAAAAATATACAACATTTTAAATAAAATACAATGCGAAAACTAACTTCCCGGTACTCTGTAACTTTCTAAAATATATTTTATTTTCTTTTGAATCGAAATACGGAGTAACCCAACTAAATTAAAATTTAATGTTTTAAAGTTTATGGTAAGAAAATTCAACGCAAAAATAATTACATATAAAAAAACATCTTTCATAGTTGTTTTTATTTGTATTTTTTTCTGTATTTTGTGGATATTAAAATTACCAGCATGCAGTTTTTGAAAGATATTCTACAGAAATAAAAGCACGATTACAGCAAGATTTTCAAAAATAAACTATTGCTGAAAAACTATAAAAAATAAAAAAGAAAGAAAACCAAAAAAACTAAAAACAAAACAGATGCTTATAATCTTTTATTATAAATAGCGATAAGGAAACTGTTTTTATACCATAAAACAATTTAGAAGACAGAATTTTTATTCTGAAGTAAATGTATCTTGACAAAAAGTCACTGAGTTTATTAATAAATATTTTTGAGAAAGTTTTTTTATTTTAGTTTAATTTTTGTTTAAACAATTTACAAATTTAAAATTTCTTTAAGAAGAAGTTTCAGTTGATGCAGGTTGTTTGGTATTGAAAATGGGCAATATTGGTCCACGATTTCGTCTAGCCTCCATATAAGGTCCACTTCAAAAAATTACTTTAACGCATAAAACTGTCTAAACAAAGCCTCGGTATTAACATGTTTCAAAAGAACATAAATCTATTTGTAAAATTTTAAGTTCCCTCACTCAGTATTTCCTTAAAAGTACGAGTGCAGCGATAACACTTGACGTAAATATAATTAATACAAACCAAAATATCTTTATCACATATTAAAAGGATCGATTTTTAATTGACCCCAACCCCCATATAATGTCCCCATTAGAAAATGACTATTACCCTTATTACCATATTAAAAATACGAGTATAGCGATGAAATTCGACATAAATAAGTTTTTACAAAACAAAATCTCTCTGCAAAATACTATGAAGATCGGTCCATTATTGACATTGATATCCCGTATATAAGGTCCCAAAAAAAGACTTTTATGCTCGTTACTGTATTAAAAATAAGAGTACATCGACGAAATTCCACACAAATGTCTTTCATAAAGCAAATGTCACTTATGTCGTTCCGAAATCCCTCTACCGTTCCTCTCTACTGGCTTAAAAATTCCGATGAAATTCGACATATATAAAAAAGTTCTTTACAAGACAAAATCTTTGTACCATATTTTGAGGATCGGTCCATAATTGACTCTACCCCACCACTTTAACGCTAACTGTCTTAAAAATACGAGTACAATGGAGAAGTTCGACATAATTGATACATAATTTATCCTATCCCCTTTAGAAAATTACTTTAACAACACTTATTGATACTTAACTCTGGAATATTGTTATGTGAAACTATGTAATTTTAACAAGTAATAAATTATACTCGGACTAGGCCGATCTATTACAAAAAGTAAAATGTGATTAAAATTTCATAATAAAACATTTAAGTTGAATAGTATCTTCTCTGAGATATTTGTACTTGAATAAAACTGTGGACATTTAAGTTAAATTTTGAAGGGGTTTTTCAAATGAAGCTTTATAATTATATAGCTTATGAGGGTCAACAAGGCTAGTATAGAACATGGTTTTGCAGCTTTTAGACGACATACGAATTTATTAAACATAATTATGAACTTAAAACCCCCATTTGGCGGGTCCGGTTGTATGGGGGCTATGTGAAGTAATGGACCGATGTTTACCATTTTCGTTTACGTTATCATAGAGGATCTTGTGCAAGATTTTATTGAATTATCTCCAAAATTGCGACTTGTAGTTTCATTAAAAGGTTTGCAAGCCCTTTTCGGGTGTTCAGTTGTATGGGGGCTAGGTGAAATAATAAACCGTTCTTAACTATTTTCAATAGGCTTTATGTCTGAGGCAATAGAAGATCATGTACCAAATTTTATCGAATTATCTTCAAAATTGCTACATGTAGTTTGACTACAAGTTTTACATGGACGGACGGACATAGCCCAATCGAATCGAAAATGATTCTGAGCCTATTGGTATACTTTAGGGTGGGTATAGGACCAATATTATTGTGTGTTACAAACATCAGCTCTTACTCTCTAAAGTGGTGTAGGGTATTAAAAGTATGTCGAATTTTCATTAACTTCCTTAATATATTCTTCATAAAAGCATACTCATGCAACTCCGTCGAGTATTTAACAGTCAAAAGTAATAAAAATTACGCTGTAAATATATGTATGTTTATTGACATCAAATAAAAATGTACTTACATATTCACTTCAATTACGCTGTAGATGAATTATAGTAAAAGTATACGAAAGATGCTATTAATTTAATAGTTTTATATTTTCTTACAATCTGTTATTTATGGGCTAAATGCAACTGTTCAATGTTTAAACAACAAGTGACTTAATTAATGTTATAGATCATAAAAACGAATACTAAAGACTAAGTTGAAGAATGGCTATTAAATATACACTACAATGTTTTTTACTACAATCAAAACTAAGAAAATTTTTAGTTAAAAAATCAAAGCATTGTCTTTAGGCCATCATTCGCATCCACGCTATATACAGCTACTACACAACACATCACATCGAAATATAGCTTTAAATTATATGTATGTCAATCAAAACATAACATATGTTTGTGTTTAAATAAATTTCTTCTTGTCACTGTAGGGCGTCATAGAGTTGGCCATAGCCGACATTGCTTTCTGACTTAATGATTCAACTGCCTAAAGTACCAGAATAATATATAGTATTTTTAACAAACAAACTAAAAACTCAAATTGCAAACAGAAAGCGTATACTTAACATTTAAATCCTCCTTATCAAATTTTTGGTTCATATTAAACTTATTTGCATTGAATATCATCGGTGTTTTCTTATTTTTATGCCAGTAATTACCATTTCTGAAGGAGGAAATAGGCAGTTTTTACACATTCTGATGTAATTTTCTCGAAAACTATACAAGATAATTTCATAAAAAATCGGCAAACATTCGTTTCCGCACAAAAACTTAATCTCTGTGGAAAATTGCCAGAATCGGTCCAAAATTTCATATACCTCCCATACAAAAGTACATATTCCCTGAAATTTGGTTTTTTGTTAATAACATCCGTCGTAATGTCGATATGATCACAAAATTTTAGAAATTAAATTTTATGTCAATAGAATTTATTCAGAGGAAAAATTTTTAGGATGTGTCCATAATTGGTCGTAGCTCCCTTACAAGGTCCCCTCCCGAAAATCACTTAAACATTACTAAATTAAGATATCGATATTAAAATTGGTACAAGTATTACTCTTATATACAGAAATATTACAATGAAAGTTTTTTTGGATTGGTCCATAATTAGTCATAGCTCCCATACAAGTTCCCCTCCCGAAAAACACTTAAACGCATATAACTCATCACCTAATTAAGATATCTATATAAAATTTGGTACAAGAATTGCTCATATACACAAAAATATTACTAAGAATTTTTTTCCATCGGTCCATAACTGGTCATATCTCCCATACAAGGCCCCCTCCCGAAAATAACTTAAACGCACATAACACATTACTAAATTAAGATATCCATATAAAGTTTGGCACAAGTGTTGCTCATATACAGAGAAATAATATTGTGAAATGTTTTTCCAATCGGTCCATAATTGATCATAGCTTCCATATAAGGTCCCTTTTAGAAAAACACACATACAAGATTCCCTTCCGAAAATCAGAAAAAACGCACAAATATTTATATCCATACATTTAGCAAAAATATTGCTCTTATATACATAAATTCACTATAAAATTGTTTTACCACCGGTCCATATTTGGTCATAGCTCTCATACTAGGTCCAGAAAATCACTTAGATTCACAATATTTATTTATTTCCAAGTAATGATGTAGATACAGAATTCTGAAATGTTGTATTTATATACATAATTGGACATAGCTCCCAGACAAACTCTTTTTACGAAAATTTCTTAAACGCACATTACTTATTACCAAATAAAGCTATTGATACATTATTTGGCAAAAATATTAGTTTTGTATAAAAAGATTCTATATCTTTTATTCTAGGTCCAGCCCCTAAAAGCGCTTTAACCGTATTTAAAGCGCATTATCACTTTGTGTTGAACAAAATTTTGTGTAAAACAAAATTATATATGTATTGTATTTTTAAAATCTCCAAATCTTTCACACACATGCATATCTGCAAATTACTAAATTTATAATGTTCAATAAATTTTGGAATTGTAATAGATTTAACTTTGAGAAAACTTATTTCTACAAATATTTGATCAATTAGAAAACATAGAAGTAGCTGGTGGAGGGTATTTAAGATACGGCACAGCCGGATAAAGCACTCTAACTTCTTTTTTTGAAATTTCTCTAATAATAATTAAAAATTTGTTAACATCTTTGTAATTGCACACAAATTCTCTTTCCAAAAAAAATATAAAAATTATGATAACATAAAAATGATATTTTTAATCTGTGGTCCAGCTCTGGGGAATAAAATTTATTTATAGTAGGTGTAATATACCAACTGGACACACTTTATTTCGTAAAGATATTATACTAATTAGTAAATTTGTATTCTTAATTTACCTTTAGTGGTTTTCATAGCACTTCACAGAGCTTTTTCTTTTTAATAGTTAACATTACTCTTATAGATATAAATGTTGATTGATGGAATGATAAAGTGTAAACAATCGTGTATCTGAAATGAATATTTTAAATGTGTAAATGCTGCTTTATTTTTGAATTTTATTTAATTTATTTATGCTCACATGCATTAAGATGTATATCATTCGTAGTTGTGACATAATTTGTATTGAGGTTTCAACACCAGGTAGCTATGAAATAGATGCTGTAATAATTTGTATTTTTATCATTTTTTTGATCGGTATTAAACATATCCACAATAGAATTCATGTTGACATATGCATCATAATTACATGTGGCTTTTATTTTATAACAAATATTTGATTATAAAAGTAAATATAATTTCTATCTATCATTTCGGCTTATTATTAATATTTATTCACTCAGAAATTGTTCCCAAAATTAACAGTGATTAGTATATTTTTTAATACCCTACACCACATTAATGGGTAGGGTTTATTAAATTTGTGCTGATGTTTTTAACCTTGAATTATAGCAATCGGCTTAGAATCGTTTTCTGAGTCGATTAAAAGCAATTGCCAAATTTCATAGAGATTGGACCTCATTTGTCCCCTTCAGAAAATTACTTGAAAGTCCAAAATTAACTTAATAACAAAAATATCGCTATGAAATTCAGTACAAACAAATATTATATAAATATAAATATGTTTACAAAATTTATTTGGGTTTGGTCCATTTTTGCTTTTAGTCCCTATATAAAGCTTCTTTCAGAAAATTATTTTTTCTGCCATAAATTGCTTAAATGTATCTGAACAATGTAATAGAGGATAAATGCTTTATTATGAAAAATAAATCACTTTTCATTCCTATCATTATTCTTATTAATAAACTTTGATATTATCGATCTATGTTGAATCATATGTTAATATTAATATGAACATCAGGGAAATATTTGGAAGAAGACCTTTAATAAGGACTTAAGCATGGACCGCGCTATTCCGAATTATATACTCGTAATTTTAATTCTGTCATCTTCTTTTTTGATGGTGGGTATAAAAGAGAGATAAAAATGCATAATTGCACAGAAAATAGAAAAGTAAACAAAACGTATGTCCATGCAGACCTTTAATTATCGCTACGTATACTTAATACAATTCATTTCCATATAAAGTATACGTCATTTAATCAGTATATACACTAATAGCAAAGTAGAACCAATTTACCCTCTTTTAAAAGACTAACTTTTATTTAATGTTGCTTCTAAAATGTCCGCAACCCTAAAGAACAAAAAAAATATTTTTAAAAAGAAATTATAGTCGGACGTACGGGCATAGCTAAATCGACTCAGAAAATTATTGTAAGTCGATTGGTATACTTTAAAATGGGTATAGGACAGGCGCGGTTCCAAGGTTTCCGAATAAAGCGCTCTTATTTGTTCAATATGCTTCTGTCTTCTAGTCTTTATTCTTCAGTCTTTAACTATAATTTAGTCCTAGAATTAAGTTCCTTAATATTAAATAACAAATGAAAACAATAAACTGAGATCTTTGGAGTTTAATGGGTGCTTGACTCAGTTATGGACCGGATCTACAAAATTAAATATGTTTTTGTAAATAATGTAATTTCTTCGAGTATAATTTTAATGCTCTAATTTTTAAACCATTCAAAAGAAACGTCTTTTTGCAAAAGATTATTATTATTATAAATAGATTTAGGATCAAATGAAGCCGATTTGTTTAACATATAAACTCTATTTTGGTTTCAGTTTAATAGGGTCTGGGTAAAGTATTTGGCCAGCCAGATTTAGGCAATTTTCATTTAACCAGTGGCATCGGGAATAAAAAGAAAAAAAATAGTTATGTACGTGTACTTAATATTCAATTACATTAATTTTAAATAAAGTATACGCCTCATAAACATATGTTGCAAATTTTTTTTTAGCATTTTAGCAAATTTAGCAATAAGTTCAAGAATGTTAAAAGTCATAAAATTTTCACACCACTTTAATTATATATATATTTTATTTACTCTCTTATTTAAAGAGAACAAAATATTTCTTTAATTATCATGAGTATAACGTTTTCATATGTTTTGCCAAGGAAGTGCTGGTGTATGTATTTTTTGTAAAGTAAAAATAAATGTTGTAATTTTAAGAGCACTTTTACATCTACGTCAACGTTATTTAGAGTGCATGTCCATGCGAGTTTGATGTAAATGATTGTTTGTGTGCTTCTGAAGACTATAGTTGTTTAAGAGTGAAGTCACTGCTTAATGTTGGCCAGAATTGGTAGTACAACTTGTAATGTTACGGTTGATAGTTGTGTGAATTTCGGCTGTTATATTTTGCTTGTTTTGTCAGGTGTAACATTTTTGGTAAAAACGAAAATTTTCTTATGGTACAAAAAAGAACAATCTAACTTTTTTAGCTGCGTAAAAAAATAACAAAGAAGTTAAAGCTTTGTCTTAATAGAATTAAATTGTAATATTTAAATCTAAGTGTAATATTTAAGTAAAAAGTTTTAAATTTTGGTTAAAAATGTGAAGTTTAGCAGCAAAAATATGCAATATAAAATTTATTGTTAAACTATAAAAGTAATTGAGTAATGAAAAGTGACCTTAATACATTCAAGTGGATAAAATAAGTAAAATTATAAAAAGGAAAAGCGGAGATATATAAACATAGATATAATCTACATTTCAATATATATCGCAATTAAATGTTAATTAAAATCTCCGTAATATAACAATGTGTTAATAAATGAAATAAAATAACAGACCTCAACATAATCCTTATAATGTTGGTTATAGAAACCGACATCAAACAATAATTACTACTTAAAATTAACAATAACTGAATACAAATATTTATAATCACAAAAAATAACAAAAAATAATTCTTTAAAAATTTTAAAAAAGTATTGATTAGTTAATTATTTTTAATCGTTAAGAATAAATTTTTTTTAAACTGTTGCTAATAACTGGTCTCGTTAGTGACAAGGGATATGTTTAATAGTCATCTGCTCGTACTCGTCACTACAGCTTCTACAAAAGTCATTGTATGAAAGATTTAGTTTTTCAGCATGCCCATATATTTTCAACTTTAGAAAGATCCTTCTTCTATAAAAGTTAATTTAGAACAATCAGCTGATAGGTTAAATTCGAATCTGTATTGGACTGTACTAAGCTTTGTTAAATATTTTATTCCGTTTGTAACACTTTGAAATATCCGTCTAAGATCCATAAAAGTATATATTCCGGGTACTTATTAGATTCTAAGGCGATCTAGCCATGTCCGTCCGTCTGTCTGTCTGTTTAAAATACGATAGAGTCCAAATGGAAGTAGCTAGCGAGCTGAAATTTTTCATAGTTGATGCAGTTTGTTTGCTATTGAAAATGGTCAGTATCGGTCCACGATTGCGCCTAGCCCCCATATAAGGCCCCTTTCAGTCATTTTCTGAAAGGGGCCTTATGACACACATCTTATGGTAAACTTTAGTTTTATACTGAAACTATTACAACAAATATAAAGCCAAACAGCAATGTGGTTAAATGTATCGAATACTAGTATATAATCCACAAATATGTGGTATTGTGATTTAAAATACATATTGTTTCGTTATTCTAGATACATTACATCATTTTACGCGCTGTGTGTTAATTTCTATTTCTTCAAAAAGTAACGATAACTATTGCCTAATAACCAACATTGGGATATTACTTACTTTTATCGATATTTTCCATTATCAATACCAAAAATTTCCCTTTAATATATTTTTTTCATAAGAGCGATATTTTGCTTTTTTACAAACGGAATTGTAAAATGAATATACCTTGTTGCAAACTACCTACAAAAGGGAAAACATGAACAAAAATGTTTTGTACGATTAAGAGTTAAAAAGGGGGCCAAATAACTACATAAGATTGTGGTTAAAAATTTTAAAATGTTGAAAGAAAAACCAAAAATATGTATACAAATAATTGTTTTTGACGCAATTTTTGTTACCAAGAAAAATTAGAAATGAAAAATTAGGAAAAATAAAACCTTTTTTAACAAAATTGCCAGCATGTACAACCGACATTTTACAAGTTGTGGTAAAGCTTTGTAATTTCGCAGAAAAAACGCATTGGATATTTTTTACCTTCGAGGTGATTTTATTCATATTTTTATTTAATATTTGTTATATTAAACTGGCAGGTCGTCACTTTACCGTTCCCAAATAATTTAAAATTAAAATTAAATTTTTAATGACATATTGAGCAAGCCATCTGACTACATCTATGTAATCTATGGAGTGACGATTGTCTTCCTGCTAGGACAAACACATGTTAAAATAATGACCTGTACAGTCATTGGCATTCACTACTCTGATCCAAACTGCTGGGTTGTAATACTGCTTGGATGCAATTTGTTTGTAACATATGTATATTTGTGTGAACTACATACAAAGATACACTAAATATTATATAGGTGTGTGTGTTTTTGAATATGTATTTTAGAAACGTTTATTCATACATATATTTTTTTTTAAACATAACGTGTCATTTTCAAGCAAACTTATCTAACCATAAACTAACACGCATACGTACTAAACACACTGTTACAAAAGATTTGATTTCGTTTTGTTCCTTTTTTTGCCTTTTTTGAAAAAAAAAAGAAAAAAAAACGTTTTAGAATTTATGTTTTGAAAAGAATCAGCACCGTCTCTTTGTTGGCTGTCTGTGACCCTTGTAAATCCTAAATTGAGATAGCTGTATACTTTATATACTTTTAAAACCAGTATGTTTTATTCTTTTTATTTCAAAATTAACTTCAACTAAAGTTAGAAAAATTTTGTTTTAACGTGCGAATGATTTTCTAAGAATACTAAAAACTATTTAAAATTTTAATACAAAGTTTTGCATAAATAAAATTATAAGGAGCTAATGATTGGTTATTCTATACCAGAAAATTGTATTTGCCAAAGTGAATAGAATTTAGGTGTAAACAAATTATAGAAGTTAGTCTCTTTGAAATAAGTTAGTACCTTTGAAATAAGTTAGTTAGTTAGTTACTTAGTTAGTTAGTTAGTTAGTTAGTTAGTTAGTTAGTTAGTTAGTTAGTTAGTTAGTTAGTTATAAGATAGCTATGGTTTATAGGAATCAAAATCGAGGATAACTCCATATTTACCTTAACAAACATATAATTAATTAAGGGCCTCATGAGCGTATTTCCATGACATGTAAATATACACACGCTTGTTTGCTTTTTATAATATTTTCTACGTCTTCATATACATATTTAAAGACGATGTTAAGACTAAGAGATTTAAATATTTCCAGTCTAATGACCTCACTAACTAAAGCCTTTTTCCTACAGTGTAGATGCAAATAAACCCAACGTTATAGTAATAACAAGTAGGAAAGTATATGTTGAATATTACCATAATTATATTTTGGAATTTATTAAGCAATTTATTGATAGAAAAAAACTAAAATTTCTAAATGAGGCTTTATATAGGTCAAATATGGGGTGATCCTCGGTAAATTTGGGAAAAGGATATATTTCTAAATAACAGTTAGTTTTGTTGAGTTTCATTGCGATACAAATGGTTACAAGTCAATTTTTGTCGTTTAAGACATTTTTTGAAGGGGG
>NC_060951.1:26478711-26510367 GCF_022045245.1 Lucilia cuprina
CGGTATACTTTAAGGTGGGTATTGGACCAATATTTTTGTATGTTACAAACATCAGCACAAACGTATAATACCCTCCCCACTATAGTGGTGTAGGGTATAAAAACTAATAAAAACATTAACTAGAACACAACAGCAATATTATCAAAATAATAATATTATACCATATAACAAATAAGATTAAAATATTGTCTAATGACCAGAATTTATTGCTGTTAATGAGCCATCCAAAAGCCAAAATGGTAAGGGTTAATGACCCTTTTGCAGGTTGTTTTCTTCTTTTAATTCAAATTTATTAAAAGGACATTTAAAGCAAATTTATGTGTCTGTCTCGTAAGCATATGTACCACATGTGCAATATATACTAGAAATAAAATTATTTTATAGAATTATCAGATTAGAACGCATACATATATATTTTCGTATAGGCAACTGGCAAGTGGACTTTTACAAAACATGATCATAACTGTTTTTTTAAGTACGTATATAGCGATGAAATTCAGTGTAAGTTAGTTTGTTTTAAGGCAAAACCACAAATTTTTTAATCTAATAAGAACCCAAAACATATATCCATATTAAAGTGATAGACAGATATCTTAATACAATTATGTATATATCCTCATAAAATTTGGGATAGAGATTTCTATGTAAATGGAATTTTATCGCCATACTTCTGCTATTAAACTAGTTATGACTATTATTGCCCGATGTAATCCATTTTCAAAGCCAAATAAACTGCGTCAATATTTTTCGTTCGGACTCTGGTGGATATACAAATTTAAAAATTTTTCAAAGATATCGACTTTTTAACGGAAGTTATTAACAATATACACATTGTCCGCGTATTCGTGCATATGTAGAGGAGGTATAGGTTAATTTAGAAATAAATTTCTTCTTATATAGTTTTATGGTTCTTTACTGTATTTTACACAGATAGACGGACACAGATAAATCGACTCAGAATTAGAAAAGATTTTAAAATATTTTGGTCTCAGATTAATACTTTTATTAATACACACGGAATGACAAATTTATATATACCCTATGATAGTGGGGAAGGATATAAAAATACTTCCTTAAATAAGTACTCTTTTTAGGAAACATATTAAGGATAACATTGTTGTTTATTTGTTTGTTTTACCAAGCAGAGAAATTCTCCTAAGCAATTTCAAAGGAAATTTTTAATTGCGCTAAGCACATTATTTAAATGTAATTCTATGTAAATTTGTACAAGAAATAGAATGGAAATGAAATTTGGGAATTTGCTTTACTATGTACTAGAATATAAAATAAGTTGGTAAATAAAATAATTTTAATGTTTCCCTCTATATAAAATAAAAATTATTTTCAACATTAATCATATTATAGTAACTATTTGTAATTACAAACACATATACGTGTATTATACATATAAACAAATGTAAATTTTATTTTATATATTTGTCCATCAACCATTATTATGCTAATTTATTAATTAAGTTTTAATATCTTTAATTTTCGAATACACATGCATATTATATATGCACAAATTTATACTTTTAAAATTCAATTTTACACTTTAATTTCACCGAAAAAACATTTAATTTTAAATGTTGATTTTTCATTTCCACTCTCTTTTATCTACAAAAAGACATTGAAACCTATCATCACATGCAATTACACTCAAAATATTATGTAGGTAAATACAACTGAAAAATAATTTAAAACAAATGAAATTTCATTTAAAAAACGGACTACAAACTTTTCACTTTAATCAAAGGAGTTTTTCAATTATTTTTGAATGTTGTTTTTATAACTGACAAATTATGTAGAAACAAATGTTTTTTTTTTCTTTATTTTAACTAACAAAAAACAAACTACAAAATGTGTGAAATAAATGTTTTTTTCAGTTATTTTTACTAACTAATTTTTACCTGCAAAATTACTAAAAACTACTGATTTTTTCAGTTAATTTTAATGACAAAATTTTACCTACCAAATCATTAAAATCTATTGTTTTTTCATTCAATGTAAAGTCAGATATTAATTTTAGGTTTGAATTTATTTTATATTCTTTTATTACAATTTTTGCAAAATATTATTTTATTTATACTTAAATATATTACACGATCCCTTATTTGATGTCGAACCTCATGCCTAGACGGAATCTTAAATACCGGAATGAATGTTTTCTTCATACGTAGACGGAATCTTACGGATAAATATTGAGATGGATGTCTTTTTCGTACTCTTTACGGTATTGCAGGACTTTCACTATGTTGTACCTTTATTATTAAGAAGAAGTGTATTACTAAATATATATTATAGATTAAGTTAAGTTGTAATAGAATAAGTTCATGTAGTTCTACTGAGGACTACTCAAGCCAATTCTTTACGTCAGGCTAATTAAAAAACTACTAACTTGCTAATATTATGGGAGTACATGGTACTATGTAATGCAGGAAATGGACCATATTGTTTTCAAACAAATTAACATGGTCCATGTCTCATTATATAGGGCTACTAAACGGATCATATACTCTAAACATATTTACAGGGGAGTAGTTTTGGATGTCATAACATTAATGGACATTATGAAATTGGACATTATGACACGCCACCGTAGTTTTGGAATAACCAAAAGGATTCATGTACTTAAGGGGCACGATGCACATACGGTGGCATGTCATAATGTCCAATGTCATAATGTCCATGGACATTATGACACACCAAAAAATGACATAACGTCCATGGACATTATGTCACTTTTTTAAAATGTCATAATGTCCATGGACATTGTGACTCTTTGAAATCAGAAATGTATTGGAAAATTTAAGATAGGGACGCTCTTACCCCGAAAAGAATTGCTCCTAAATTTGGTAATTGTTACATTTTGGACTCCTATTAAAAAGTGTTCTGGATAGCAGGCCTTCGGCTGGGCGCAGGGGTTTCAAACTCTGGGGTATTTCGAACACCGGCTTCGCTTAATTAAGCCTTTTTTGATAAATGGACTCTTTGAAATCCATGGACTTTATGTCCCATTGCTCATGGACATTGTAACACTTTTGAAATTGTCATAACGTCCATGGACATTACGACTCAATTTAGTGCGTCATAACGTCTATGGACATTATAACATTGGATATTATGACACGCCACCTGCACATACATTCATACATAAATAAAGTAATTGCAGAATTGGGATTAAGATAATTAAAAACGCTTACCTTTTATTTCAAAGCTCAGTCTTGATTCCAAATCAATGATGATCAGAAATCTATATGTATGTATCTAGAGTAAAATAAAGATAATTACAATTTGTTTGACAAAACTATTCATGATAATTTGCTAAGCAAAAACTTACCGTTTAATCCCATGCAGAATATGCGCATGCTATACATGTGCAAGTTTTCTTTTAAAAAGTTTTTGAAGAAAATTTAATTTGTCAAATAAAATAATTTCATTTAGAAAAAATATTTTATTTTGGCATTAGAAACATTTAATTTTTCAAAACAGAAACATATCTATATACAACACAATTTACGGTAACTTTTAACTATACTGGAAAAACAATTTTTTTGACGGTTATTTTTTAAACAACATGTATAAAATGTTAAAAAGTATAATTGTTTATATAACTACTAATTTTTCATTAATTTTAACTTAAATGAAAGCTTTCTAAACAAACTACAATCAGTAAATGTACAAATTTTTTGGGTGTACGCTTGAAATTTAATTTACTATATTTCAGCAATTATCCTTTGCTAATGTCAACAGTTTTTTAAGCAGTTGTAAAACATTTGCAAAAAAGCATTTTTTTAACTTTAATGCGTTAATTTTTATACCCTTCACCACCATCAGTGGTAATAGAGGGTATATATAACTTTGTCATTCCGTGTGTAACACCAAGAAATATTCATCTGAGACCCAACAAAGTATATATATTCTGAGTCCTTATGAAATTCTGAGTCGACTTAGCTATGTCCCTCTGTCTGCCTAAAACACGCTCACGTTAAAGGATATCAACCAAATTCACCAAAAATATTTATTGTTATCCTAAGCAGTTTGGTATTGAAAATGGGCAAAATTGGTTCACATCGGGAAAAGCTATGAATCAAAATTTGAAACAACCTCGAAGAAAATAAGCATTTTTTACACATTCTGATGTAATTTTCTTGAAAACTATGCAAGATAATTCCATAAAAATCGGAAACATTCGTTTCCTATAATCCTTAATCTCTGCGTAAAATCGTCAGAATAGGTCCACAATTTCATATACCTCCCATACAAAAGTACATATTCCCGGAAATTTGGTTTTTTGTTATTAACTTCCGTCGTAATGCCGATATTTTCACAAAATTTTAGAAATTAAAATTCTATGACAATAGAATTTATTCAGAGGAAAATTTTTTGGATTGGTCCATAATTGGTCATAGCTCACATACAAGGTCTCCTACCGAAAATCTTTTAAACGTGAATAATTCATTAGTAAATAAAGATATTGATATAAAATATGGTACAAGCATTATTCTGACATAAAGAAATATTACCACGAAATCTTTTTCCGATCGGTCCATAATTGGTCATAGCTCCCAAACAAGTTCCCCTCCCGAAAAACACCTAAACACGTATAACTCATTACATAATTAAGATATCCATATAAATTTTGGTGCAAGTATTGATCATATACACAAAAATGTTACTAGGAAATTTTTTTCCAACGGTCTATAACTGGTCATAGCTCCCATACAAGGTCCCCTCCCGAAAATAACTAAAACGCACATAACTCATTACTAAATTAATATATCCATATAAAGTTTGGCACAAGAAAAATAATATTGTGAAATGTTTTTTCCAGTCGGTGCACAATTGATCATAGCTCCCATAAAAGGTCCCTTTTAGAAAAACACATATACAAGGTTCACTTCCAAAAATCAGAAAAAACGCACATAACTCAAAACCAAATATTAATATCCATACATTTAGCAAAAATATTGCTCTTATATACATAAATTCACTATAAAATTGTTTTACGACTGGTTTATATTTGGTCATAGCTCTCATACTAGGTCCAGATAATCACTTAGATTTACAATATTTATTACCAAGTAGAATTCTGAAATGTTGTCTTTATGTACCTAATTGGCCATAGCTCCCATATAAAGTTCTTTTACGAAAATCCCTTAAACGGATATTACTTATTACCAAAGCTATTGGTAATAAGTAATGTCCGAAAAGCGCTTTAACCGTTTTAAAGGAGATATCGATATAAAGTTTGGTACAAGTATTGCTCTTATATACAGAAATATTACAAAGAAAGATTTTTCCGATCGGTTTCAAATTTGGTCATAGCTCCCATACAAGGTCCCCTCCCGAAAATCTTTTTAACGCGCATAACTCATTACTAAGTTAAGTTTTGATATAAAATTTGGTAAAAGTATTCTTATATACAGAGAAATAACATTGTGAAAAGTTTTTCCGGACGGTCCACAATTGATCATAGCTCCCATAAAAGGTCCCTTTTAGAAAAACACACATACAAGGTTCCCTTCCGAAAATCAGAAAAAACGCACATAACTCATAACCAAATGTTTATATCCATACATTTAGCAAAACATTGCTCTTATGTACATAAATTCACTATAAAATTATTTTATGACCGGTCCATATTTCGTCATAGCTCTCATACTAGGTCCAGAAAATCACTTAGATTCACAATATTTATTACCAAGTAGAATTCTGAAATATTGTCTTTATGTACATAATTGGTCATAGCTCCCATACAAAGTCCTTTTACGAAAACCTCTAAACGCACATTACTTATTACCAAATTAAGCTATTGATACATAATTTGGCAAAAATAATAGTTTTGTATACTTCTATTTCTCTTGTACTAGGTCCAGCCCCTAAAAGCGCTTAAACCGTATTTAAAGAGCATTATCAATTTGTGTTGAACAAAATTTTGTGTAGAACAAAATTATATATGTATTTGTATTTTGAAAATCTATAAATCTTCCACACACATACAAACATGCAAATTACTAATTTTATAATGTTCAATGAATCTTGGAATTGTAATAGATTTAACTTTTGGGATTTTTTCTATTAAAGACATGAGAAAACTTATTTCTACAAATATTTGATCAATTAGAAAAGTAATAACATAGAAGTAGCTGGTGGAGGGTATTTAAGATTCGGCACAGCCGAATATAGCACTCTAACTTGTTATTTTTTGTCTTGTTCCGGTTATTGCAGTGGTCCCTTCAGGATGGCTGTGGTTTAAACACAAAATTACGGGTTATACCTATTCGGGATAAGTTCGGTGCTGTTGCCGAAAAAAATAACAGATACATAAGTGAATATGCTTTACCTGAACACCTGTCGTGTTGACCTTATAAGACCACTTGGTAAGCTTTTGAGACGACTCACCACCACCACTTTGTGGTCCTTAAACTTTGCTAATGTACTCGAGCTACCTAATCTCTGACCATTGCTTAACTACAGAGATGCAAAAACATCACTTCAATATTCAACAACGAATGTGTGATTCGGCAATAGCACCTACAGACGTAATCAGTGGATACACTGTGATCTGGTATGGACAGCAGAGTAAACCCTAAATATACCCTGACTAAGACCACTTGGTAAGTCTTTTGAGACGACTCACCACCACCACTTTGTGGTCCTTAAACTTTGCTAATGTACTCGAGCTACCTAATCTCTGACCATTGCTTAACTACAGAGATGCAAAAACATCACTTCAATATTCAACAACGAATGTGTGATTCGGCAATAGCACCTACAGACGTAATCAGTGGATACACTGTGATCTGGTATGGACAGAGTAAACCCTAAATATACCCTGACATGGAAGGCAAATTCATTGGGTATCACATTTATAAGATACTTTACATACATCATTATTCACTCTGCACACCGACACCATCATTGAGAACAACAACTGAGTAAGTAAGGTCCGTATAACCCTACATCCATCCCCGTATGATATAAATTTGACACCAACTCATTTCCAACGCTGTTATCTCAGCTATAGCACCGAACTTATCCCGAATTATAGACTTTACCGGTGCACCGTCTTTTAAACAATATTCTCTTCCGGGTTTAAAACCGCAGCCATCACGTACATACCGAATGGAACACTCCAAAAACCGGGACAAGACAAATATGGAAACTTAGCCCCGTGGTATCAAATTACAAGGCTGCCTGTTTGGCCCCTGTTCAATTAATTTCAAGGAATGTCCGATGATACATTTAACACATCACCAGTTTATAATCCTGGTATACAGGGAAGAGTTGGTGTCAAAGAAATAAATTACTGAATGTGTCGAGTGTTTTCTCTTGAATTTGGGTCACCTACATCTGTTTATTTTGCCGAAGTTATGTAAAATTTAAAAAATAAATAAAAAATTGCTGTGGTGAAAATGTCAGGAATAATAAATTAAAATGTCGTTACCCAGCAAACACAGAGTGTTCATGTAAAGTCTAGAAAGGTTGTAAATCTTTAAACTCTAAATCGAATGTAAACGTTAAATCCAGTTTCTCTTTTAAAGTTTTCTCTTTTAAAGTTAATGTTTAATATTAAATAAAATTAAATAACATTTTTTAAACGCTTGATTATGTGTTTGTTGGGTTATTTAAAATATGGGGAATATACTAATACTACCATAAGTTTTTTTACTACTACATTCAATCGACACGGTCTTTGACAACAGACTTAGGTCCCTTGACAGCAGAGTTTCCGCTCTATATAGTCTATAGCTATTAGTACAAACTACCCTGGTACAAACTAAGTAGTTGAATGTTTACTTGACATTCTATTAGAATTTTTATATGTTCATTATCTACTAGGGTATTCAATTATTCGGGTTTTTGTCTTATTCGGTTTATTCGACAAATAATTATTTGAAGTTTTACGTTAGCCGGTTAATAATCGGATAATTAAAAATTATTCCGGTTATTCGAATAAAAGGAAAACTAGATGTTATTATTGCTTTTAATAAAAATTTTCTTGATATACACCCTGTAAACAATTTTGAAAAAAAGCAGTCACACTTTGAAAAGTTGATAAGCATGTGAAAATAGATTCCACTTATAGAATTGCGTACTCCGATTTTTATGTCAAAGTTTTAAGACTACAAACGAATATTTAAAATATTTATATGTATTTTATAATGCCAATATTGGTATCAAATGAAAGCTGGGGAATCTGTACATTCTATCTATATTATTTACCTGTCTCACTTAGAGAAAACACGAAAAAGAAATTAAATTTAAAAAGTTCTATTTTCGACTCAAAAACTTTTAACTACTTTTTTATGACAAAGATTTCCTTTTCTTGAAGATTTTTAATTCCTTTCTTGATGATTTAAAATAAATTATATTATTTTGAAGCCAGCTTCGTCAGCCTCATTTGAAATTAATATTAATATTAATTTAATTAATATTAATTTAATATAAATTTGAATTCCATCTTTTGAAATTGGATGTCTTTTAAACTTTAAAGTCCTTTTAACAGGAGCATAATAGCTGATTATGATAAAAACTGAGTACACAAAGTTAATACTTAATGGTCCAAAACATCTATGCGTACAGTAGTACGCATGTTACTGAAAACTTATTAGAAATACTTAAGAACAATGTCCCAAAAAAACTGGTTATAAAAAAAGCGATATAATTATTTACATGATTTCTTTACCAAAAATCATTAATAAATTTTCTTTATTATAGAAAATTGATCAAGAAATTAAAGAAAGAATTAAGAAAAGAAGAAAATTTATTACAAAAATATTAAATTTTGTAGAAAATACATAGAAATTTACTGCTAAATAGTGAGTTTTTCTTAATCGGTTAATTGACTGAAATATATTCGGTTTATTCACTATTTGAAATTTGACAATTTCATTTATTCGAACGATTAATCGTCAAAAATTAATCGATTAACCGAACGACGATTAATCGTTTGAATACTCTATTATCTACTTTTATTGTGGCAAACAGAAAAAAAGTTCTGGTTATTACAGCTATAGTACAACCAGTGTACACTTAATAAGGATAGCCTCGTCCGCCACAGCTGATCATCAGCTTTTACAATCTTATCTGTCAAAATTCCTGTTTGTTTATATAGAAAAAAAAATCGCAAAAGGTGTAAAAATTTTAAAAAGTGAAGAAAATTATGGTTTTAAAGGAGTTTTCTAGGTCAATCGTGATTAAATGTCTTTGTTATCCTTCTCTCTTGATAAAAAAAGAAAATCTTTAGCTCCGGCATACGTTCCAAATCAGTTTCAACTATTTTTAACACGACCAATCACTTTTCACAAAAAACACGTTTAATTCGGAAAATTGGTCTTCCCAATAGATATAGTTATGATTTTCAGACATTCCACGTTTAATTAATATAATATATTAATATTAATAGTTAAAAATTTAAATAATTGCTAAAAACTCATATTTTTATTGTGTTTATTTGTTGCTTTTTCATTCTACACACACAGCTTTTTTTGACAGATGGGATTATTCTACAATAACAAATATATTTTATAAACATTTAAATATCTTCATAAAATTTTCTAAGGATCGGTTCATAATTGGCCCTACCCCCGAGATCCCCTTCAGAAAATGACTTTAATGCTCATAGCTGACCTTAAGAAACATATATATAGCAATAAAATTCGACATAAAAAAGTTTTATAAGAACTATAATTTTTTTTTCGTAAATTTTATGACGATGGGTCCATAATAGACGTCCCCCTCATATAACGTCCCCTTCAGAAAATTACTTTAAGGCTTATTACTGAAAATTACTTTAACGCTCATTATTGACTCGAAATTGCGATTACAGCAGTAAAATTCTACATAAACAAAATTTGTGCTAGCCAAATACTCATTATTAAATATAATGGAAATCTGTCTATAACTGACTCTACCCTAGATAATAAATACAAGACTCGTTACTGGCAGTTACTCTCAGGACACCATTAGAAAATTACTTTAAAGCTCATTACTGGCTCAAAAATGCGACATTAACAATATTTGTATGAACAAAACTCTTTCTAAATTGTAGACGAATCGATCCATAATTGACTTATACGGGGGGTGGGCATATAAAGTCTCCTTTAATGCTCTTGACTGCATACAAATGCAATTTAATATAAACAAATGTTATAGGAACTGAAATCTTCCTACCGACTTTGATGAAGATGAATCGATAAATGCCTACTTCAGTAAAATTACTTTAGCTCTTATTAGTTGCTTAAAATTATGACTAAGATGATATTCGAATAAACAACTTCTTTACGAACATAATTTATGTACAAATGTTTATAAAAATCGGTCTATAATTGACCATTATAAGGTTCTCTCCAGAAAATAACTTTAACGCTCATGTATGGCTCAAAAGTTCTTTACGGTAGTTTTATAGGAACTGAAATTTTTCAACTGAATGTTATGAAGATCGGTCGATAACTATCAAACCCCCATATTCGGTTTTATCCAGATACGGCATGGCCGTATATAACACTCTTACTTGTTTTTACTACTACCTTTTTTAAAAAAATTGATAATTTTTTATCTACTAGGTTTTGGCAACATAACTCTATATTAAACTATTTTTAATTGATTAGTTAAAAATGTACCCATCTATATTACTGTCGTTCGTCTTCGTCTGTCTGTTCATTTGTATGTACCTATATAGAAAAATTTTTTCTGAAGACCTCAGATTTTTTCCACAATTACATCAGACGAGGTATGTGAAATTAGTTCATAGTTTTCAAGTAAAACTTTTAAAACTGTTCTACTTGAAAATACTTTTTTTATTTATAGTGTATATAGCAATACATATATAGCGAATTCAATTTATATAAAGGCAATGTAGCAATACAAAACAACAACTGCATCTTGTTTTAGCCAAAAGACATATAGGAGGCAGAAATAATGAGCAATGATATTCATACCCATGGCTGAAGCAATTAAACGAGGGTAATTTTAAAAAAAAACTTTTTAAAAGGAGTTAATTATAGATTTTGAAAATAATTATATACCTCAAATTAGTATATTATTTAAATAAAGTCATAGATCTGTGTTCATTTTTGTATCATTTCGCAAAGTGTTGTAAGGTGTAAAATATGATGCGAATTATTTTCAGCATTTTATAGTACTTTTTAGGTTGTCCTTACACTTTATAATAAAACCAAAACAATAGCGATGACTAGAAGGAACTTTTTCTGTTGTTGTAGTGGTGGTCATAGGCATAATGATAGAATAGTAGAACTCCGAATATTATACCATTGATTAATGCATAGTTTGCTACTATTTTAGTACAAACAACAACAAAAAAGCAATATCAAACATATAAAGGAACCTGTTTTGATAGAAAAAGTTATTCACATTCATATATACAATAACAAACATAACACCAGTAAATAAACAAGAGAATTCCAAAATTCTATAGAGATCCCATCCCCCTGGTACACTCTTATGTACATATGTATGTACAATAGAGTGTTCCGAGTAACAGCCTTTTTAAGAATTTCATGTAGGAATGTCCTTTGAGATCCATTTAGAAAATACTTTTTAAGATATTATACTTAGATCATTTTTAATAGCTGGTAGGGATTTGAGGACCATTTCAAAAAAAATATGTTTAATTTTTCTCATAACATGTACACAAATACGAATGGTTTGAAAAGTATTTCTCTAAAAAAGTGGTCAAAAGGACACCCTCTCTACAAAGGACAACATACTAATAAATCCACCAAAGTTATACAAATAAGTATATACACATACTTATATTGACCTTTTTCACCTTTTGCTGTCAATATTTTTATGTATATTTTTTTAAATAATTTATTTTTATATTTTTACTGCTGTTCCATAATTTAAAAAATGTTACATACAAACAAAAACTCCATTTACGCTCTTAAAACAATAATTATACAGTGAATATCACTCACACGAAAACTACTTACATATTTATGCACTTATTTACCTCGCCTCTGTGACTGTACAAAAGTAACAATTTCAAATAAATGATATACAGTAAAGTTGGTATGCATCTGCAACAGTGTTGCCACAACAAAATTTCTTTTCTAACCAAAGTTCGAATAAGTAAAAAATAACCAAATTAAGAAAAAAGTAAACAAAATTATTTTTATTCCTTTTATGTTTTTACATTTGTACATTAAAATAATAAATTCATTTTCTGAAGTGGAACTATGTTAAATTTCGTCGTTAAACTGGTATTATGAAGACAGTTATGAACGTTAAAGTAATTTTCTGTACGGGATCTTATAGGAGACGTATGATCAATTATGGACCAATTCTCATAAAATCTGACAGAGATATTTTAGTTCCTTTAAACCTTGATTAAGTATGTTGAATTTTGTTGCTATATTGCAGTACATTATGAGCTTTAAAGTTATTTTCAGAGGAGACTTTTTATGAGGGATAGAGTCAATTATATACCGATCCTCATAAATTTTGACAAAAACATTTCCAATAAAACTTATCGCTATAGATGCTTTTTAAGCAATATAGTAATTTTCTGAATAGGGCATAATATGGAGGCTAGGTGATATCATTGACCGATATTTCGCATTTTCAATACCAATCAAACTGGGTCAATTAAATATATTTTGGCAAAATATTTCAGTTTTCTATCTTGTTTCTTTTCGACTCTATCGTGTTTTCAACAATAAATATATTTCTCTTCGCAGATTCGCGAAGAAATGCAATTAATATTTATTTAAAAAAAAAAACTGAGTTTTTAACGCCTTTTAGCGCAATTTAAAAATACTCCACATATGACTTTTTGGAAAACAATTTTAAATTATATAATTCTTCCCATTTTACAGATTTGGAGATTTCGTTCGAAATTTGGGTTTAAATTATAATACCATGTAGCGGATGTTAGCATTACATTCATAACTTCAGCAATATTTCTAAACGTAATCTATCCAAATTATCCGACAAATTGACCAAAATGTAGAATTTAAGACGGTAAAATAAAAACTAGTATAAAACATCATCTAGAAAATGTAAATAAAGAACTAAAAGTCATGGTGAGATAATAGAAGTCAAAGGTCATGAGTATCACATCTTTGCATATATCGCGATTATTGTTCGTCGTACGAGTTTAGATGTTATTACAACTTTTGTATACAATACAATTTCATTTTCCTTAGCTGTGTTACTTAAAAATACCAGTTGATTAATACTTTAAAGATATTGTGATACTATTCTTGCATCAATTAGCAGAAAATACTTTATTTATTCTTATTAAATCATTTATCTTAGAATTTCGGCAAATTAGCACAGTATTTGTTTATGCAAAATTTCAAATATGTATAGAAGTTGCAATTATACTTTAAATTTTTAATTTAATTTGGAGGACATAGTCTACTAAGTACGTAGACTATTCCCACCAAATTTTTTTTCATATAAGTATCGCGAGTTCTTTACATAAAAAGTTCCAATAGAAATATTAAAGGAAGGAAGGACGAGTTTGAATCGACCCAAAAAGTGATTTTAAGTTCATTGATGTACCAAAAGGAGAGAGAGGATTCATTATTCACGGCGTTAGATTGAATAGTGTAAATAAATATTTTAAATATAAATATAATAAATAATATTACGGTGTTGTTATGATTTTAATCAACTCATTTAATAAAACTCATAGGTACTTTTGCTAAATCCTACCCATTTAAGATATCGAAAAATACCTTTGTGCACATACATAAGTATAACCAGTAGATGTACAAATTGCAGTAATAAAAAATATCGAGTAGTAAAAAAAAATTCCACATATTAACAAAATTCAAAACAGGGCGATATGTGTAAAACTAGAGATAAAAGAAGTTTTTTTTAATTTTATTTTTGGAATAAAAGCAAACAGCATTTAGTTCAATTGTTTGCAAAAAATAACCAAAACGAAAAAATAATTCACATGTACACATGCAAAATAAGAATAACCAATTTTGGTTAATAATAACCAAAGTGGCAACACTGATCTGCAACAATAATAATTGTGTCGCAAAGGATAACAAAAACACCGTGATGTACAAAAAATTAATTAACTTTTCATGTACTTTAGCTAGTTAATACAAACATATAACGTGTTTTGTAAGCATTTTCAAGGCGTTACATATCGTGGTTCCGAGAGTGTATAGCACCACAAAGACCCGAAAGGAGAATAAAACTTGATAAGACGAGATATACGAAAATGGATAATATTGTCCATATAAGTCCCCTTCAGAAAATTAAATTAACGCTCATAACAAGCTTAAATAAGCTTTCAGAAAATTAAATTAACGCTCATAACTAGCTAAAATAAGCTTTTAGAAATTCGGCATAAAAGTATCGACAACACTTAACGCAAATATGTCTCAAACAAGCCAAAATCCCTCTACCAATTTTTTTAAGGATAGGTTAATAAGTTATTTTGTTAGATGGTTAGTTAGTAAGTTAGTTTGTTTGTTAGTTAGTTAGTTAATTATTTGATTTTGTTTAACAGCGTTATTTAGTGATGAGTAAAGCACGTTTAATACATATTCTAAAAGGACCTTGTGCGGGAGTTTTGAAAGTAATATCTCTCAAGATCAATCACTATATTGATATCTTAATTTTGTTATGAATTGTGTGAGTTCAAGTGATTTTCATTCGTCAAGAAACATTCTGCAGACAAAAACAATATATGTGCCAAATTTTTCCGAATTGTTAGAGTATGTGACTCGATTTTAATACAAGTCACATAATTTTTATCTGAAATAAAAGATTTATTATTAGTAGACACTTATTTATTCATATGAGTATTAATATTTATACTAATAAACATTAACTGCATTATTCATAAACATTTATCAACGGTTTATAGAACAAATTTTGTATGAAAATTTGATTTATAAACCTTTGATAAAAGTCTATGAATAAGACCCTAACAAGCAACCGTGATATTGATGTTAGTCATATTTATCATTACTTATAGATTAAAACAAATAAATATTATTAACATACTTAAGGCAAAATTCTAAAATGCATACATTTTTTTCTCTTTAAAAATTTAGTATACCTATAGCGCTTATATACTTATTACAAGTCGTTGTACATTTTCTTATACATACTTGCTTAGATCAACACAGCCATTGATAAATGTTATTGCTTATAATGAAATGCTAATTAAATTTTGGAAAATTTGTCACATAAATTCGTTAAAGCTCTTAAAGACAATGGTGAAATTGGTGATAATAATGATTATAATTCATGTGTATAAATGTAAGTAAATTTACAAATGTATGTATATGTACACAGTCAAGCATATGTATGTATAATGAACATACGATAATTGATTAATGTTTATTTAAAAAGGAAAACAGCAATAACGGCAACAACAAAAAGAACAATATTACGAATGACAACAATAAATAATAAGAAAGGCAAATAAGAATTGTTGACTTTAAAATGTGCAAGACTTAACATGTATGAATGTAGAATTAAATATTAAAATTAATGTACTAAATTATTAAGGAGCTGTAAATAACACAGATATTTTCAGATGAAATTAAGGGCACTCATTTAGTCTAATAATTCTAACGCCTTATAACGTCTTAACTTCCTAAAATAATAATAATGTACCCAAAAAACATAATTTGTTGTATGTTTTTTGTCCTAAAAAAATTTATATAAAAATATAATAAAAAGCGACCACTAATGTTACATTTATATATCAGTTATGATAGGTTGTATATAAGTTTGCCATTTTGTTTGTAACATTGAGAAAAAGTATGAATAATCTTGTTTCTTATAAAATTATGATTTGATGTAGGTATGTCCGTCTGTTGGTGTTAATAAAAATGAAGAAGAAAATAAAAAAAAATCTTAACGAAATTTGCCCAAGAAATGTATTTATTATTTAGCAAAAAATATCATCTTTATGAAAGTGTATATTAGCTGTAATCGAATTTAAATATTTACATTCCAATTCTGACCTGTAATGTATTTTGATCAGTTTTAAATTCTGCATAAAATATCAATAAAATTTTAAAACTTCCCAACATAAAATATTTTATAAAATCAAAAAACAAAAATATTTTTACATTTTGCTTTAAAACCTTTTAAGCAAGGTGAAGTGTTTCTAAAATTAATACAGAATGAAAATTTATATAAATAATGCATTAAATTAGAATGACAGAGTACAACTACAGTATTAGATCATCAAATCAACAAAATCCAATATAGCACTCAATGATATGAACCTTCAACGTTTTATAAATTTTTGATTATTAGTTGTTTTTGTTGTGTTTCTTTAAATTTTTCAAAATAAACAAGTGAAGATGTTATATTTGGCTATTCCGAATGTCATATACCCACCATTAAACCGTATGCCTTAAAAGGAATGCTCCCCTACAAACATAAGTTAATTATGGACCGAGATCTTTTAAACTAACAAATTATAAATTTTTAAAAACTAAATTTTTAAACCGTGAGCGTATGAGTAATTTTCTGAAGAGAACCTAATATGCATCAATTATGAACCGATAGTCATAAAACTTTGTACTTAGTTTTTGTTTTGTATAGAACTTTAATCGCTATAATCGTAGTCAGTTTTTTATGTTATTTAATAGTATTCCTGGTATACTTAATATAAATCCTGAGGTTTCAATAAAACTTCAAAATAAATTAATTAACAATATATACGAAATTCCAATTCTACATTATGCACACAACTAGAAGTTACCTTGGAACTTCCTGTTAAGTACATCTTGTTTCAAATTGATGAATATGTACATGCTGTACAGTGTACACACACACATATATACATTTACTTTATAGTATTTATAATTATTCAAAAAGTACAAATTATGTACAATTTAATGCAAAATTAAATTAACATACATTTTTGTGTTTTTCAAGTGCAGTAAAACCACAAGCTAAAGAAATATTAAATACCAAAACCTACATTGAAGACGTAGACAATAAAATCAGTCTACTCATGAAAAAGAAAATAAGTTTTGTTATCGTATATGTATATGTTGGGTAGAGGGAAGATCATTCGGTATAGGGGCACATCTGCCAAACCAAAATAACTAAAAAACCCAGTAATCGATTTTATCACATTATCAAATTTTGTTTTCATTTATTGATTATCTTTCATCTCTAAAAGTTTGAAAGATTAATTTTTGTGGTAAGCAGACAAGATTAATTTCTTTTCAAAGAGCCGTAAAAATATTTCACTGTATGAATTTAAAGTTATGAGAAAGAAATAATAAATACTTAATTTATAATACATCATTTATAATGCATAATAAAATATAAAACAGCAAAATAATAAGTTTTTACTTTGAATTTATACCCTACACCTCTATAGGTGTAGACCCACCTTAAAGTATACCAATCGCCTCAGAATCACTTCCTGAGTCGATGACTTTGTAGTCATCTGCCAAAATTTATAAGGATAGGCCCATATTTACCCCTTCTCCCCTATGAGCCCTCTTGTAGAAAATCTCTTTTTTTGTTAACAATAAGTAAAAATATTCCACAATAAAACAAATTAAATGCTTTATTTAAAAAAAAAATTCAAAATTTTAACATACTGACTGGTGTAGGGTATAATATGGACGGCAATGTCCGGCTATAAATTCATACTTGTTTTTGTTTTATCGATGTTTTTGAACAGTTCGGAGAGCTTTTAAAAATACATTAAGATGACATAGGATACATTGAAATGGATAAAACTAAAGCCAATCTAAATATACGAATACAGAATATGTATACGTATCTATAAATTACCTGTTTATTCCTGTTTACTTACGATTGATTTTTTATCACAACATAACATTTTTGTACACCTTCATCATGAATACTTCAAGTATATTTTACCAGAAAACATCGACATAGACGAAAAAGCAAACAGAAATTCACAAAACAATTACAAGAATTACGAAAAATATCCAAAAGTATAATGATGATAATGATAAACAACATATGTTTGAAGAACGTAATACCAATCAAGTAATGGAATTTTTAACGGTAAGTAATTTTTCAAAATATCAAACAGACAGGTAAACAAAGAAACAAATTGAAAAGAAAGAGAAGTGATGAAATGACGATAAAAAGAGCAATTTATATTTCAAACTATAAATTGAATTGTGTTTGAAAATATTTTAACAGATTTAAAGCATAATATTTGAAATATTTCAATGTCAATAACCAACAAAGAAAGGGGAAAGACAAAAATCAATAACAAGAAAAAAACACAATTTATAGAATAGTGTCTGAAGGGAATAGTTTCTGAAGGGAATCATCCTTAAATTTTCATTTTACCCATCTAAGTTATTTTTGGGAAAAACACCGGTAATTTCGAAATTTGAAAAGTTCATTAATTTAAAACAACAACTAATTTTGTGGTTTTTGATATCCTTTTTACTTATTTTCTTAATTTTTACTTTTGTTTTATTAGGTTTGACCTTTTGTGGTTTGTTTTAAAATCTTTAAGGCATAAGAGAAATCATTAAAAAAAATGCTACAGTGCTGCAAAAATATTTATTTACAATTCTTCAAATAATACAATAGCATTTCTTTAATTTTTTTATAAATTCCAGCGAAAGAAAATATAGATTCGCCTTAAATACTTATGCCACTGTTACCACTGTTTCAAATAGAATTGAACCTACAAAAACAAAATTAATGAGTTTTTCATTATAGAGAAAAATTACAGATAGATCTTAACTTTAGGAATGTAAATATTACTTCTTTCAACATATTCAACTGTAAGACAACAAAAATTGTAAATAAAATCTCTCTTAAGAACATCTAAAGTGAGGAGAAACAAAGCCAGCAGTTAGGGTAGGATAAATTAGATTTTAAATAGATTTCGTTTAGATTTGAGCTTATTATATCGGGATTAAAAATTAAAATTTTCATTTTAGGAGCAAAACCCAGAATTGTGTGAAATTTTATCTCAATTGCTATGTAATTAACACAAAACTGTATAAAAGCTATGTGAAATCGATGACCGAATTGGCTAATTTTTATACTCTCAATCAAAAAAGACTGGGGATATATTGTTTTTGCAATTCCGTTTCTAGCAAATCGGAATATTCGTCTATGACCCATGAAAGAATAGTATATGTTCATGTCCGTCAGTCTGTTTGTCTGTTGAAAACACGATAGAGTCCAATAATTAATTCTGATGTCTATATAAATTTTGAATAGTAAAGGCAGTCGTGCCAGGATCAGACAGATGGACGAACATAGCTAGATTGTCTTAGAATCTTACAAGAATCCAGAATATACATACGCATATACTTTATGGAGTCTAGGAGAAGTATTTCGATGTGTTACACAAAATCAATGGATGGTTATAAAAATAAAATATTGAAATGAAAAAGACGCTTTAAACTGTTAAAGATTCTCTTCAGAATCTTCAACGTCATCAGTAACATCAACTTAATCATCATTTATTAACCAAAAAACCCACTCATAACAATTAGATGTTGTTGTGGTTGTTTTTTTTCTTTTTTTGTTACATTTTAAATTGCTGTTGTAATGGCTGGTTGTAAAGTTAAATAAAATAAACTTAAAGCAAGTCAATGACTGCAGACAATGAAATGCGACCCATTTTTATAGCAGCAACAATTACAGTATTACAATATAACATTTTCAGAATGTAATGCTAAAAAAAACTTTTTTCAATTCAGACCTTTAGTATTTCAAAATTAATTTCTTAGAAATATTTTTACTTTTAAAATTTAAATTAAATTCTTTAAGAGACTCACACCGCAAATGTTGGGAGTGACATTGAGTATTTCATATTAATTTAGCTGTCTAAAGACATTGAACCTTTAATTAGTTTAAATAGGTCAAAGAAGTCATTGAGTGGAAAAAGAAAAATAAAAACATTTAAAGCAACTAAATAAAAATATATTCGCATTCAGCTGTACGGTTATATGGGAGCTAGTTGAAATAATTAGCATTCGTCCTTGGGCCAAATAAAGAGTATGTGTCAAATTTTAACAAATTTTTATTTATAATAATATGATGGACACAGACTGACATCAACTTAATTTATTTTTAAAACAAACGTTACTTTTACAACAAGTGTTACTAAAACTTATGTAAACAATAACAAAAACATTTATTAAAATTCCAATAAAGTGTTTAAAGTTATTACTTCAATGTGTTTAATATCATTATTAGATTAAACCTATAACGCATTAATTTTACATGCTTGACAATTGATGTTGTAAATATTTGCTTAACAAATTCTCTTTTCTAATTAAAGTCCCAGTAGTATTACTCTTATAGAACAACTCAGCTTATTGCAGACATAGTACAATGTGAATTGGAACAAAAATGTAATATTGCTGTTATATACTACAGCAACATTGTCAATGACGCTTTGAATGCGACTCCTGGGATCCAATGATAAATTTCCTACCAGTTTTTTAATTTCTTGCTTAGTTCTATCGTAATATTTAGGTCTTTCGTTTATTTATAGTATTTTATATTTCTTTTTTTATTTTTAGACGAGTTTCATTTAGCCACTTGATATGTAAGTGCAGTTCTGTTCATAATAGTTTGAAATAAATCGTTATCTTATCAATCAAATTTTGCCTTTATCATCATACAGACAGACTAACGGATGACAACGATATGTATGCTTAAATTCTTAAATTTCTTTCGTTTTCTTTTCTTTTACATGGCACTCATTTTAAATGATGAATTTAAATAAATTTTATGAATTAAAATTTATTCATAAAATTTATTTAAATTCATAAAAATTTTTAAATCTCAACTTTTAATTCATAAAAATTATTTTATTGCTATAAAAAATTGTTATTTTTATGCGTCTTCTGTTGCTGCTTTTTATTTAAAAGTATGTACAGAAGTTGCAAAAACTGTGAAATGGTGGATTAATTATTAAATACGATACATTTTTCTAAGAAAAGGCCTTAAACAAATTTCGCATTTTTATTAAGCATTTTTGCTTTCCATACAAAGTGAGTCGATCTAATGTATATATGAATATTGCCTATACATATAGGTTTTTGCCGTATATATTATTCATATTTGGTATAAACGTGTTTATTGTATATAGAATTATGTGTGTGTATAAAACCCAGAAAACTGAGTTAATTGATATGAATGGTTCTCTAAACTAGGCGTATACTTAATATTTGTAATATCAATAAATCGTTAACTCGTATACGTACAGGTGCCATTAAGAGGGATTGAAAACAATAATTATTTCTGAATTTTTAAAGAAAGAAATAAAATACAATGAAAAATCGGAGAACAAATTCAAAAATATAATTTTTATAGATTTAAGCTATATTTTTTATGCTTTTTAAATTTTTGATTTTTATTTAAATTGCCAAATATAATTATTATTTTCATACTCACCATCAAAAAATATGGAGGGTATATTGCTTTTGTAATTCCGTATGTAACATATATTCTCGCAAGATTCTAAGACGATCCAAGACGATTTCCGTCCGTCTGTCTGTTGTTGGCATGATAGCGTCCACAAAAAAAGAGATAGGCAGATAAACATTTCCAAAATATTCTCCATTATTCCCAAATGTTTAGTATTGATAATAGGCAAAATCAGTTAACGACTCCACATAGCCCAAATACAAATGTACCCCGGAATATGGCGTAAAAAGATTCAAATATTAATAAATACGTTGTTCATGAAGCTAATGAAATGAAATTTCGCATAAGTCAGTTTTTTGACTTCCGAAATTAAATTCTAAATTATGGCAGACATAGGACCATAAATAGCTACTATTATGCTGATTGCTGGCCTCAAAATAATTGTATGCAATTCGAAATAAACATGACATGTATTAACCAAAATCGTTCTGTAAATTTTTTTAGGAATCGGTCCATAATTAACCATACTCCCATATGGAAATAACTATAATGCTAAATAACTATATGGTATTGTACGGCCCCAAATTTTGTGGGGATCGGCCATATAAACCCAACCCCACATTTAAAGCTCAGTATTGAGCATGAAAGCCATTTTTTGAAAAATTTCAAATTTCAGTTCTACTAGACCAGAAAAAATGCAGTAAAAATAAGATTTTACTGTTTACTGAAAAAAATGCAAGTTTCTGCAGTCATCAGTAAAATATAATGAATACTAAATCGTTTCATTAATCGGTAAAAATTTACTGAAAAACTATAAAATTAAACAACCATAATAATCGAATCGTGGTTTCAACAATTTCCAAATCAATAATTTAAACTGAATTGTATTGGTTTTTAAATTTATTTTTGAATTTAATAAAGGCAACCGACTATTATTTAGGATTAAAACATAACAATATCAAATATTAGACGATATTAAACTGTAGAAAGTAAAAAATGTTCAGTATTCAGTAAATTTTACTGATGACTGCAAAAAATTTCGATAAATTTACTGGTTACCGCAAAAAATGTAGTATTTAACTGGTTACTGAAAATGTGTCTACAGTATTCCGTACAATCTAATAATTTACTGAAAATTCTATTTTCATCATATTTTTTAAAATAATACATATTTATCATCACAAGTAGCTATAGATAGACGAATTTTACATTTTGAGATTGTAAATCTTTTCAAAATATTCATATATTTTGATATAAATATATATATAAACAAATTTATTATATTTTATAATATAAGATTATTTATAGCAATATAGTAAAGAGATCAACATAGTAATAGTTGTATGAAAATTTTACTAAAATATAATATTTTTTTACTAACAATGTATTTTGGTTGAAAATTTTACTGATTACAGTATTTAGTAATATTGGTGTTACCAGTATTTTTTACAGTTCAATAAAATTTTCAGTTTTCAGTAAAATCTTACTGAAATTAACAAAAATGTAAACCTTATCTCATATAAGTCTTAACCATAAAATTGCCTATGAATAGTTTAATAAAGGATATAAATATAAGCAAAGTAGTTGACATAAATTTCAATCAATTGTTAAAACACAATAAGAAATAGAAATACAAGTAGAAATAACAAAATTTAACAAAACATTATTGGCAACAACATTGGTTTATTGATTGATTGTTGTGCAAAAGCAACATGGACATGAACATAATTTTCAATGTTCGAACAGATGGACATCGTACTTAAATGTTTCCGTTAAGACAAGGAAAAATGTTTAAGCTCAATAATTTGTATACCACCCACAACCATAAGTGATGATATATAAGTTTGTCATTTTGAATGTAACTCCAAGAAATACTAACCTAAGTCCTAACAAAGAATATTTATTATGGATCCTCGTAAAATTCTAAGTCGATTTAGGAAATCAATCAAATTCGTCGAACATATTTTTTATTGTCCTATACAAATTAATAGTGACAATAAGATAATCGATTTCACAACATAAATTGTTATGAGCAGGGAAACCAAAATATGCAAATGCATGTTTTTTGTGGTGCGTCGTATGGACTCATGGATAAGATATTTATACGTTTCAGACCAATTTAAGAATTTTGGCATCGATTTGTTAGAGCATATTTTTGCATATTTTACCCATAAGAGCATAATTTTGCATGATTTGACTTTTTTAGCATATTTAAGGCATATTTTCGAGTTTTTAGAGCATATTTTACTTTTTTAGTGCATATTTTGATATTTTCGCTCTTTTTCGTTTTTGTACATTTTCAAAACTTTATTTAAAAAAATAAAATTCAATTTTTTATTTTTAATTTTTCAGCCTATTTTACAATTTTGAAAAAAATTCGTTTGTAGAACTTAAAAACTGCAAAAAATACATTACTCTCACGAAAACCAATGTTATAGTTTTTTGTTCAATAAAGCATTACATTTTAAATCAGACATAAAACCTATTACTTTTGATTTCATGAGACCAATCCATTTTTATAGCTTAAAAAACTAATTATTGGAATTTATGACAACACCGATTAAAATGTCAGTTTAGAAGCTATGAATACAATTGGTAGAAATGTGTCAAACTTTGTCGTTTGAAATATGTTTTTTGGGGTCCAAATGGTTTCATGTTATTTATTGGTTATCTGAACGTAAAACGGAATTCTATTAAACTAGTTCTTCAAACTATGAGATGAATCAATTATAAAAAATCTTGTAGGATGAAATATGACACTAAACATTTATTATTTCATTACAATTTCTGTCTTTTTGAGCTTTTCAATGTTAAAAAATAATGAAAAATTTTATTTTTAGAGCATATTTTTTAAATTTTAAGAGTATATTTTGAGTTTTTTACGGCATATTTAAAGCGCTTAAAACACTTTTTTTAGAGCATGTTTTCGGTTTCCCTGGTTATGAGTAAACATTTTAAAGGGGGTTAGTGAATCTAAAACATTTTAAGTTATACAAAATTTGTGTTGGCTGATTTTAACATGTACGTCAGAACAATACCCTAAATCAAGTGTTATTGAATTGTTATCGATAAAATGGTTTATTGTTATTGTATGTTCAAAAATCTGAAATTTAGTCATCAAAAATTAGGTAAACTTCACATAAACATGTTGATATTTCGTGATTTTTATGTTTATATGTTTTTTGTTCTTATTCATAGTTCACGATTCTATTAACCTCTTGGTTAGCTAAAAATGTGTTCTTTTAAAAAACTCTCTTTAACACACACATATCCATATATTTATATATACGTTACACTTGTAATTATTGTAGTAGTATTAATCCTTTTAACCAATAATTTAACCAAAATAACTAATGTTAATTTATTTTTTTGATTCTTTCTGAGCTAAGAAAATTTAGGTATGTTCTGATTTATAGTACATACTATAGTCGAGTCTATGGTCCTAATAGTACTCGAATCATGTAGTTGTTTTAACAGGTAGTTGTTTTAACAGGTAGTTGTTTTTACAGTTAAGTCTATAGTTTTTAAAGCCTCCACCACCATCAGTGGTGATAAAGGGAATAAATAACTTAGTCATTCTGATTTGATTTAGATATGTCCATCAGTGTGTAAAAACACGCTGATGATTAATAGAAGCGATAGAATTTAACCAAATTCACCCAAAAATATTCATCTAGGACCCAACAAAGTATATATATTCTGGGTCCTTGTAAAATTCTGAGTCGATTTAGCTGTGTCCTTATGTCCGTCTGTCTGTCTGTTTGTGTAAATCTCGCTCACGTTAAAACTAAGCTAAAGATATCAACCAAATTCTCCAAAAACATATACTGTTTTCCTAATCCGTTTACGACGTAAAAAATTATGATTAAAAATTTCGGACTACCTCGAAAAAATACTTATTTTTCGTAATTATTCAACATTTTCTCAGAAACTACAAAAGATCTTTCGATAATCACATAATTTTTTTCTGCCAGGCATCAAGTATGTTAAAAAACATAATAATTGGTTAAAAATTTCCCATAGCACCCATACAAAGGTACATATTACCGGAAATTAGTTTATCGTTTAAACCTCCCTTAAATATATCAATATAAATACATTTTTTTTTTTACATGTTAACATAATAAAACAACAAATCATGTTACCAAAGCAGATCTGTATCGATCCATTATAAGTCATAGCTTCCATATATTGTCCACTTCCGAAAATCACTTAAACGCTCATATTTCATTAAATTATTAATTTATCGGATTAAAATTCAACTGAATATGTTTTTTTGTACACATTAATTATTCTACAAAAATTTTTCAGGATCGGTCCATTATTTCTCATAGCTCCCCCTTATTGTCCGCTCCTAAAAATCACTTAAACGCCCATATTTTATTGAATTATTAATTTATCGGATTAAAATTCAACTAAATATGTTTTATATACACACTAATTATTCTACTAAAATTTTTCCGTATCGGTCCATTATTAGTCATATTAGACATATAAGGTCCACTTCCACACATATTGCAGTGAATTATAAATTTATCAGAATAAAATTCGGCTCGAATATATTTTATTTTTCGAATTGGTCCACTTCCGAAATTCACTTAAAAACATATATTTAATTGAATTATTAAGTTATCAAAATAACTTAAATTTTTTTTTCAGATCGGTTCATCATTGGTCATAACTTCTATATGAGGTTCACTTCCGAACATCACTTAAATGCACATATTTCATTTATTAATAATGAAATTGGAGTAAAATTTGCTTTGAATTCATTATGTATTTTTTCATTTTATCCATAATTGGTCACAGCTTCCATATAAGGTTCATTTCCAAAAAATGATTAAACGATTTCGCGATAAAATTTGACAAAAATGCGCATTTCTGAAAATTACTAAATACCACATAGTTCACTATTAAATAAAAATATTGCAATAAAATTCGACAGGTGTATGTTCTGTGTATAGATAAAATGTTTTTGCACTCACCTTATATTGATCATACTTCTGATTTACAGTCATCAACATCGTTTCAAAAATCACTCAAACCAATTTATTTCATTATAGATATTGACATCGAAAAGTGCTCTACATGAATATGTTTGTAAATACACAAACCATTCTCCTATATTTTTAGCATCTGCATGATCGTTCCATAATAAGTCATAGCAACAGTACGAGATCCACAGCCGAAACTCAATATAAATTTTTCTGGATCTAATCAAAATTACATTAATGTTAATACCCTCACAAAAAACAAAACTTTTGTCGAGTTATCTAAAAAATAGATTTAGTAGAAAGAAACTTGCTGTTGAAGGGTATTAAGGATTCGGCACAGTCGCTCTTACTTGTTTTTACTCGATCGGTTCATTTTTTGCCATAGCTCCCATACACGCTAATTACTTATTACTAAATAACAATATAGATGCAAAATTTGACTAAAATATAGCTTTTTTTCACGATCGGACCCTAACTTACTTCTATAGCCTCACGGGCAAAAGGACTAATAAGCTAGAAAGTATTTATATAACACATTATTATTAAAAACTCGTTTGACTAATTCTATAAAATTCAGATGTTATATAGTAAAAGTCAATACTTTGATTCTACTGGGTATGTTTTTATTCGCAGTTGATATGAACTGAAAAGTTTCTGCGTCATGAATACACCTTCTTAAGTTTAATTTTGCCATTTGGTGACTTCAGGCAAAAAAAACTATATAAAAACATCAATAAACACACATATTTTTTCAAGATTTTATGTATCCAACAATTTCCTGTATTCTATGATTAACAAAACAAAGAGCAGGATTAAGAAATGCAAATAATACTAAACATAGAAGGCAGTCAGCCTACTAACCAAACAGTTATTTAGTTGACATTTATTCGTTTTATATAAAACTTTTATTACACAAATATTGATATTTCAACATTTATACTTACATTTATAAATACATGTGTTTTATTTATATATATGTGTATCTGTGTTTACATTTTTATACAAATATTAAATGTATCCTGAGGTGGACATTTAGATTCTTATATCAAGAAAAATAAATAATTAAGAGAAATTAGCGTCTATCAATAAATGTTCTTTCTATTCCGAAAATCTTATTCTTTTCATTTTACTTTATAACTGACAGAGAATTGCAGACTGTTTGACTTTTAAAACTTTTGCGACTTGTATAAAGTGCGTTCGTAGTTTGGGGAAAATGTTAAGTAAATTTTCTGTTAGTTGTTTTATGTAGGAGTTAGAGGCAAATATGGACAGATCTTGACAAAATTTGTTGCATAGATTTATATTTATATCAAAGTCATCAAGGCTTGTATAAAACTTATTGCAACTGTTTATCGTGATATGATTGATTATTAACATAATTATGAACTCAAAATTATTTTTCGGGATGTTCATTTGTATTGTGAGATAATAGGATGACTATTATTTTCAATAGGCTTCACCTGAAAAAAGGCATGTGACAAACTATATCAAATTATCTAAAAAATTACATGGACAGCCAGACGGATGAACTGATGGACTGACTATCGACTCAGAAAATGATTCTAGGCCGATTGGTATACTTAAAGGTGGGTTTAAACTAAATACACCTTCCCCATTATGGTGGTGTAAGAAAAATAGTAATGTACAATATAATTCCAAGTAATTCAGTAAAATTTAAGAAATAATAAAACAAAAGCAAATGATCATACAAATTTCACATGAATACCAACACATACACAACTACTACTTATATACAATCAAGTAGACATGCAGGAGGCATTCAACAATATGTAAATTTTTGTACCGCTAAAGCTTTACACGATCACACAAGTAATATGATCTGTCAAAATTTTATGTAAAAGAGTACGGATGGGATCGTCTAAACACAATATGTAATGAAACCATTGAGAGAGAATACATATGGAAAATTTGACAGTCGTATGGCTCCCTTCATTTTTTGAAATCATTCAAAAAACAAGCCGGTCTTATTCGATCAGGGATGTATTTTTATGTAAACAAGTATAAAAAAGTGAAACAGCTGTTTCCATCTGACTTTTTAATTGTTTTATACCAATCGTGTAAAAACAAGAAATATAAAACATACGATTTTTATTCTCTTTTTATACCCTACACCACTTTAGTGGGGAGGGTATATTAGGTTTGTGCTGATGTTTGTAACATACAAAAATATTCATCACTTTAAAGTATACCAATCGGCTTAAAATCAGTTTCTGAGTCGATGAAGCTATGTCCGTCCGTCTGGCTGGCTGGCTGGATGGCTGTCCATGTAAACCTTGTGCACAAGGTACAGGATGAAAGATAATTGGATGAAATTTGGCACAGATACTTAACTCCCCCTACCAACATTTATAAGAATTGGGCCATATTTGCCCTACTCCCTTTAAGCCCTCTTGTAAAAAATCTCTTTTTTTGCAAAAAAAAAAAATCCGAAATAAAGTTAATGAACAAATGAAATGATTTATTTTTTTAAATAATCACCATTTTTAATATACATACTAACTGGTGTAGGGTATCATATGGTCGGCTACGCCCGACTATACATTCATACTTGTTTGTTATACAGATGGAATTTCATTTTACTTTTTCATTAGGTAAAGTGTGATCGTCTGAAGGGCCCTTAACAATTATTTGACATAACGTTTGACTGATTTGTTTGTGTACGTTTACGCTACCAACAGCAGATTTATTCTGGCGTAGAAAAGAACTCATTACGCGGAAACATACACATTTAGAATATTAGCACATTGGTTCTAGCTTTGAAGGAGTTTATGGCTCCACGAACACCCATTTGCGTAAGATATAATGTATTGAATATATTATTTATTGGACTTAGTGGGATGAGTTGGGATATGAATTGTTTTAATATAAGAACAAAGTTTGAAAATCTATTCTCACTGATAAAAAATCTTAAAAGCTATGGACTTAAATTATATTGCGGGAATATGACCCTTACAGGTGTAATAACCCAACAAGAACTGAATAATTAAATTATGTAATAGAATTTGTTAAATTTTCTATTTGATTTATGAAACAATTAGAGCAAATATTTTATTCAATTTTAAATATTTTAGTTTTATAAAGATATAACAACCCCAATTTATGAGTGTCTATAGGTTTCTTAACGTGCTGATGATAACTATGTTTGTGTTAAGATATGCGTAACACTTTCAGTAGTATAATGAAATTATTTCACTTTACACCTTTTGCACTCCCACCTATGTAAATATCTTCACATGAAACCTATCATATACGAACAAGTTTTTGTTATAAATCCTGTTAAAGAATTTCAAAACATTTCTTATGGATTTTTTTCTTAAAAGTTTTGAATTGGAAAGTTTATTCTTAGGTTTATTTGTCGTTTCTTTATAAATCCTTATGGCATACTAACAATCCCTGTAGGTATAATGTAAATTTATTCAGGGACATATCTATAGAAACTTATGACTTGGAAAAGGTTAAAGGAAAATTTTATTTAAACTATCTTGTTGTTTCTAGACAAGAAAGATTTTAGTTTTGAGAATTATTGTTTGTTTGTTACAACATTTTGAATTTGTATATTAATATTTAGTTAGGGAAATAATATACCGTAGTTGAAAATTTTTCAAAATTAAATGTCTATAGAAAACAAAGGGGTTTAAGTCTTCTAGTAGTCGTTGATATCCTTTTGACGCCACAGTTAAATATGACTGAAAACAACTTCAATATCCATAGCTGATTTTGATTACTGTATGAAATTTAACCTGAACTTGTTTTATAAGAACTTATTTTTTTTTTTTTTTTTTTTTTTGCAAATAAAATACATGTGTTTCCTAATCTGCTGCTGTAACTAAAAGTATAAAGAACAATTAAACTTAAAACAATGTTACTTTTTCATTGCAACTATTTCCTAAAGGGTGAATTTTATAGTGAATTCAATAAATTTATAGATTTATTGTATTAAATCTATAAATTCATGTAAATAAATGTCTATACATATACGGATATGTACATATATGTGAGCCGGTTAGTTAGAGAAAGTTGTTTTATTTTATTTAAGTAGAAATTTTAAATAAGTTACTTGGAGAAACTATGGAGTCAATAGACTTCTTCTTTTAATCACAAAGAGTTCGGGTTAATTATGTAGTACTTCTGGTATAGATATGTAATATGTAGTTTTGGTAGAAGTGTGTGTGTTAATGGGGAATGAAATTTCATTTAATTTTATCTGTTGTTAAAGTTTTTATAATAATTTTAACGTTATCTTTTATGGCATATATGTAAGGTCACAAATTCTTATTGCCACTTTTTTCGCTTGATAAAAAACCTGCACAATAATTTAAAAATAATATTATGTCACAAACTGTCGCGACTTCAATATTTTAGTGAATAGCATGAATTTTTAGTGGAAAATGTTAACATTTATGGATATAGATTTGTATGTATTTATTACCATATATCTTAAATTTGCATACTAATGAAACCACAAACCATATTACATATGTATATATTAAATTGATTGTATTGATCACATTTTATAAAAATAAATTTAAATGAAATCGTTTAACAAATGGAATTTTTGCATTATTTTATTGTACGTTCTAAATTTATCCTAAAATATAAAAGTCCCTAAATTGATTAATTTATATTTATATTTGTATGTATTTGCAAGACAAAACTCCTTATATTAAATATTCTATACATATGTTATCGTTTATACAAATGTTTTCGTTTCATAAAACTAATAATTATTAGGTAAAATATTCTTTGTCAAATGTGTATTAAACACAATAACATAACATTTGTAAAACTTGTTCGTATATATGCCTAGTTAAAGAGAATAGGTCTTAATTTTATTTTTAATTATAAAAACTTTAGTTGTTTTACTATGTTAGTTATAGCAATTTTTATATTCAAATATTTTAATATAAATTGAAATATGTATATGTAAACTTTTGAAATTATTTTTAAATCTATATGTCAGTGTTTGAAAGTAATATCAGGTCAATATTTTTATACCCACCATCAAAAAAATAGGGGGGTATATTGATTTTGTCATTCCGTGAGTAACACATCGAAATATTGCTCTAAGACCCCATAAAGTATATATATTCTGGGACCTCGTAAGATTCTAAGACGATCTAGCCATGTCCGTCCGTTTGTCCGTCTGTCTGTTGTTGGCACGATAGCGTCTACAAAATAAGAGATATTGAGATGAAATTTTCCCAAAATATATTTTGTTGATCAGAAATGTTTGGTATTGAAAATGGGCAAAATCGGTCAACGATTTCACATAGCCCCC
>NC_060951.1:26510467-26512668 GCF_022045245.1 Lucilia cuprina
AATGAATCTATTTCTAGGAATATCCAAACGACCCCTAATACGACACAATCTTCAGATTCATCTCCTGATGCCCAGAGGCATATGATAAGAAACTTGGTTACTGCAGCTGTAGGAGCTCAGCAGGCCGAAATGTTATCTTCTTTAAATGAGCAACTAACTCAGTTGATACAAAATAACATAGAAGCAGGTTTTCGTAGGCTTAGCCTAGAAAATAACCCACATACACCACCACGGGAACCGTCTCATAATCCTGTTGAATTTACCGATAATGTACAGTGTCAGCCTCAAACCTTGGATCAATTGTTAGGTCTCCCACCTTCTGGTAATAATACCAATGGAGCCGAAATAAGATTTCAGCCAAATCCATCTTCAAATTTGATGAGACTAAACTCTGGATTTTCCACTGATTTGTCTATTCGCCCCGACAAAATTAGCCAAATCATTAGTAATTGGCGATTGAAATTCTCGGGTAATTCATCTGGCCTTTCAGTTGACTCATTTTTGTATAGAATAGAAGCTCTTACAAACCAAACTTTGGGAGGTAATTTTGAGTTGTTGTGCCGTAATGCTTCTGTACTTTTTGATGGTAAAGCCAGCGATTGGTTCTGGCGTTACCATAAGTCAGTACGAGAAATTAAATGGCCAGACCTTTGTTTGTCCCTAAGACGACAGTTTAAAGATACCCGTACTGATATGGACTACAGGGAACTTATAAGGGACAGGAAGCAAAAACCCGGTGAGAGTTTCGATGCGTTTTATGATTCCATATTAGAACTGATAGACCATCTTGAACAACCCATTGCTGAGTTATCCATGATTGAGATTTTAAGGAGAAATCTTCTTCCTGAAATCCAACATGAGATCCTTAATTTACAAATATTCTCTGTTGCACATTTGAGGGACATCTGCCGAAAAAGAGAATTTTTCTTACACGATGTTCGAAAAAGAAACATGGGTCATAGACCTCTAGTATTTCCGAAAAAAGTCTCTGAGTTATACGACGAGGACTATGAAGAACTTGATACAAAGGACGTCGTAGATATTTCTGAATTAGGTCTGATTTGCTGGAATTGCAAGAAAACAGGACACAGGTATCAGGACTGTATGTCCGAGAGGAATATATTTTGTTATGGCTGCGGTGCAGCAAACGTTTACAAACCAACCTGTCCGAAATGCAATCCTTCAAAAAACTTCTCGTCGAGTGCACAACCAAGTGCACGCAGACAGACTTTAGTGAAGAAGACAGATCGTGCAACGAGCACAGACTAAAACCTGAATCTTTTGAGTCGAATTCTAGTAATTTTCCCAATCTTCAAAATAAGAATAAACACAAACTTAAACCTATTATACCATTTCATATACGCTTAGCTAATTATAACAAAATCCGTTCCAAAATATTTAATTCAGAGATAAACAAAAAGTCAAGTAGGTCAGCGAAGCGTATGAGGAATTATTGGTCAAAAGTAAAACGGAAACAGAAGGATATAGTAGCTAGTATATTTGAGAAACAAAATGATTTGCGTCCATATGCTGAAGTGACAGTTTTTGGAGAAAAAGTGAGTGGTTTGTTGGACACTGGTGCAGCCATATCATGTTTAGGAGGAAATTTTGCAAAGCAATTTTTAGATTCTGGAAAACCTTTTAAAAATATAAATTCTAAAGTTTGTACAGCTGATGGTAAACCACAAAACGTTGTTGGTTTTATAACAACGAAAATAGTTTTCAAATCTGTAGAAAAACCAATCGATTTATTCATAATACCATCTCTAGCGCAAAATCTTTATTTAGGAATTGATTTTTGGCGAAAATTTAATCTTTTTCCACCTAATTTTTTTCAAACAACCGAAATTTCCACTATAGACTGTACCGAATTTTCATTTAGTGACTGTAAACTTGACGAAAGCGAACAAAAACAGCTAATGCAAGTTGTAAACTTATTTCCCTCATTTACGAAAGAAGGCCTTGGTAAGACCACATTGGTGAACCACGTGATAGACGTAGGAATGGCAAAACCCATTAAACAGCGCCATTATCCCGTGTCCCCAGCCATCGAAAAACTTATGTATGAGGAAGTAGACCGTATGCTCAAATTAGGAGTAATTGAAGAGTCTAATAGTGCTTGGAGTTCGCCATGTGTATTAGTTAGGAAGCCAGGGAAAAACAGACTTTGTTTGGACAGCCGTAAAGTGAATGACGTAACG
>NC_060951.1:26512768-26523202 GCF_022045245.1 Lucilia cuprina
AACTCGACATAAAACAATTTTGATTTAAACTCTCACTACCATATTTTTTGACTTTAATGCTCCTTAATGGCTTCAAAATACAAGTAGATTGATGAAATTTTAAACAAACAAGGGACTGAAATCTTCCTACAGACTTTTATGAGAATTGGTCCATATATGTATGTATAAATACCCCTACTCGCTATAAAAATTAACACTGTCAATAGTAAAACCCCCATTAATGGACCTCTTTCAAATGTTACCCTGATGTTCTTATTAATATCGATATATAATAATAAAATATTCAAAATATCAAAGTTCATTTATATATCAGTGATTTGATGGTGGGTATAAAAGATTCGGCATAGCCGAATATAACACTCTTACTTGTTAAAATTATTTAAATGACTACTAAAACATCTTAATGTTCTAAGGTCGGATCCAATAGCTTTTGTTAACACTTTTACCAATTAATTTTGCAGAAATGTATGATTTACAATGTTTAAACACTTTGAAATATTTTTCATACAAAAATCTATAAATTGTGGACAAATTTATTTTTGTATTCAACTTGACCGTTGTTTTCATTTTCACAGTAAAAATTAATGAACGTTTTTATTTTTTTTATTCTTAAAAATACGTATTAATTTTTTAGGGAATCTATTTTAAATAAAATTTCTATAAAATTGTCAATCATTTTAAAATATTTTAGGTTTATATTTATATCTTTTAAAAACTCAATGTATTTTATTCAATTTTTTAATATTTTATAGCTGACAATAAACAAAAGTAAATTATGTAAAATTATTTCCTAAAATATTGTATATGAATTCTATTTAAACAGAATCTAATATATCGTATGAAATTGAGAAAGAAAATGAAGAAATTATCTTGCATGAGAGAATTTATTCTCTAATATTTATAATATTTCATAAATTTTCATGTAATTATAAGAAGATATTAATATAAACAAGTAAGAAGTTATAGTCGGGAAAGGCCGACCATATAATACCCTACACATGTATACTAATAAAATGTGATTTAGTTTTCATAATTAAGCATTTATGTTGAATTGTACCTTGCTTCAGATATATTAAAGCTATTTACTGTTTAATAAAACTGTGGATATTTAAGTAAAATTTTGATGGTGGCTTTTTAGAGGGGCTAGGATCAAATGAGGCTCTATAATTATAAAGTTCATCAGGGTTATTAAAACAAGTATAGAACTTGGTTTTGCAGCTTTTTGTCTTGATACGAGTATATTAAACATAATTATGAACTTCAAAGCCCTATTTGGCGGGTTCAGTTGTATGTGGGCTAGGTGAAATAATGGACCGATGTTAACCATTTTCAATAGGCTTCGTCTACAGTACCATAAAAGATTATGTGCCAAATTTCATTGAATTATATCGAAAATTGCGACCTGTAGTTTTATTACAAGGTTTACAAGCTCTATTCGGGGGTTCAGTTGTATGGGGGCTAGGTGATATAATGGACCGATGTTACCCATTTTCATTAGGCTTTGTCTACAGTACCATAAAAGATCATGTGCCAGATTTCATTGAATTATCTCCTGTAGTTTGATTACAATGTTTACAAGCCCTATTCGGGGGTACAGTTGTATGGGGGCTGGGTGAAATAATGAACCGATCTTAACCATTTTTAATAGGGACAATAGAAGATCATGTACCAAATTCCATTCAATTATCTTCAAAATTGCGACCTGTAGTTTGATTGCAAGGTTTACATGGACGGTCGGACACAGCTAAATCGATTCAGAAAATGATTCTGAGCCGATTGGTATACTTTAAGGTGGCTATAAGACCAATATTATTGTGCGTTACAAACATCAGCACAAACCCAATATACCCTCCTCACAAAAGTGGTGTAGGGTATAAAAAGGGCAAATATGACCACATAAACAATTTTTTGTTGTTTGCAATGTACATTTAAACTGACATAACTTTTAGTACAAAAAACTTATGGCTGAAAAAATCAAAACTTATAAGACGTATACGTATGGATCAATAAACATCATTAAATTCATTAATCATACGACGTGTAGTAAAAAATTCATCAAACAGTACAAAAATATATATGTTTAATTAACGCGACAAAATTGTTCTTTAATGTTCGGTTCTTTAAACTGTTCTATCAATAATTTTAAACCATCAATACACATTATTTTAACTTATCATATAACATAAATATGTCAATATCGAAGCAACTCAGATAGCCATTTCCTTTGAAACTTATTAATATGCTCGTACTTTAAAGCTAGTAACGAGTGGGACCTTATTAATATTGGGAATTTATGAAACTAAACTCATAATTCTTTATACTTAGATTGTGTTTGCTAATAAACTTTAAGCCGGTAATGATCGTTAAAGCTATTTTTTCAAGGTGACCTCACATGTGCGGTAGGGTCAATTATGGATTTATCGCTTCTTATAAAACTTGTTTATGGCTAATTTCATCACGTCGTTACCAAAGAGCTTTTCAGAAAAGCTAGAAATAACAACTGGTGCGGTTCCTTCATAAAATACTATATCACCACACTTAGAAAACAGTGCAGAACTAACATCAGAGATATGATTGCTGATGAATTTTCTGTCTCACCGTGTTATTATACAGAATTTTTCCCATATCAATACATTGCTGGTCATAGCTGATAGCTTCTGAAAATCAAATAATATCACTTTATTCATTATTAATAATTTTTTACAGATAAAGAAAAGTATCGACAACAAGGCAAAACTCGGCAGAAATATGTTTAGTAAATAAACAAATTAAGAACTTAATATAAATTCGTCAGGACCTAATCAAAATTAGTTCCACATAATGTAACTCTCACTACGAAAACAAAACTTATGTCGAATTAGATAGTTAAATGGGTTTGATTTCAAATTAGCTATTTACAACATTTTCCAGATCATTTCTTACGTAATCATACATATTTAATAAATCCTTAAGAATAAGTTTTTTCTGCTAGATTTAAGTATAAAGATTTAGTTGTGAATTGAATGTATCATTGAATTGAATGTATGGAATATTTTATCGATGTCGGTTACATCCAACCGAAATACACGTTTACCTAAAGTATTTACAACAAAGTGAAATTTACCTAAATATTGTAAAAAAAAGAATTAAACACATAATCATCCCACAAAAATATAAAAATTAAATTGTGTAGAAATGTTGTTTCTATTCTTGAGATAATTTTTGTTCTTCAGCTGAGTCAGCCCAGCCCTTAAGTAAACAAACAACTAAATATTCCACACGAAAACCCAAATATGTTAAGCAAACAATTTTGACAAAGTTATCTACATCTGCATTAGGAGTGTATCATTGTTACGGGACAACATAAAAATATTATTAAAATCTTGTAAAATATAAAATTGAAAACGGACGAAATTGATGTTATTACATGAAGAATATTAGCAATATGAAATGAAATTGTATAGAAAGATTGTTTATAATTTTGAAGATGCCTTCAAGCCTATTTCGAGAAATTTAAAAAGAGCAACAATATTAATACTAAAACTTTTTATTTAAACAAATTTACAATGTATAATTAGGTTGTCGCAAAGAAACTCTGAACTTTATTTTCAGATTAAAACAAACATATTTAGCTGAAGGCTTAAAAAAATAATTTTTAAAAAATGCTTTTATTTTATAGGTATAAACCAGATGTGGCGCTAGTATTGTTCCGACAAAAGTTTTTCAGCAAATGACATGTATACAACACGATCGGAGACAAACTTCTAAACAAGAGCATCAAAAATACAAATATCTTATTTAGTTGCTTGATAGCATTCAGCAAAGCAGGCTGATGTCGCTTTGTTAAAGAAATTGCAAACACAACTTGAAAAAATAAAATCAACTTGCTAAAAAAAAGAGCATAATTTACAAAAACAACATACACTATAAATAATTTTCTAGATCGCATAACAAGAAAGGTAAATAAGTTCATCTAGTTTACTACATTTTAATTTGAAATGTTGTTTCTATGTGAAAAAAAATTATCATTCTTATGTTTGTTTATTGATTACATTTTGTTTATAAATACTCCCGTATTTAATCCTTAAAATTGAAAAAAGCGCAAAAAAAATGTTAAAATGGTTTCAAATTAAAAATTATACATGCTGAAGTTAACACCAAGTATGAGTGTTATTTTTATTTGAAAATTAAGTATACGCATATCGTCCGTATACTTAATTATACAGTCAATTAAAGACTGAAGTTATTAATCTTAACAATTCTATTTATTTACAGTTGTCGTACAAAAATTGTCTTCTCTGGAAGAATAAATACCGGTTTATCTATAAATATTGTTAAATGAAAAAGTAAATTAATCTAAAAATTTATTCCATTTGTATTAATTTAAGTATTGATTGTTTCCTTTTTCAGGTTATACTTATACCAACATCTATACGTCATGTATTAGGTTTAACGTCATGTACAATACTATCCGTTGTGTCACTTGTAATATTAAGATAAGTAATAAGCAATAATGGGTGGAAAGTTGAAAATAAATTAAATTAACACACATAATCACAGAATAAATTATCGGTAGTTTATTTTCAATTAACATATTTTAATTTTCTTTATTTTTTATTTAAACAAATTTTTATTTGTCTTAATTATCTCGTTTTTTGAAACTATTTAAAATATAAGTATACAATTTTAATTAAATTTTTAATTAATTCAATTAATTTTTTAATTGATTGAAAAAATTTTTCTGGCCTACTTTTCTATTTTATTTTTATTTTTTAATATTTTATTTAAATTTTTTTTGCGAGGAATATTTATAATTCCTAAATAGTTAATAAAATGTTAGGCATATAATATTCAAGTTTCTTGACAATTTGTGAAACACTTTATATGTTAAATTGTGTCAATAAAGTGATAATTTTTGTAATTGCTGAACGCATTGTTAAAGGTCTAGTATTCCTTTAACGTTATGTGTAATCGATTAATAATTTGATTGTTTTAATCAACTTCTTAATTGATTTTTAAAAAATTCTCTATCAAACAGTTTGATTTATTTGATTTATTAAATATTTAATTTATACAATTAATGAATTAATCAATTTTAAATCTTGTTTCAATTATTGACATTAATTGTTTTGATTAATTCGTTATTTGGAAAAAATATATATATATTTAGTTTTTTTACAAATTTGGTAATTGATATCATTTTGGTTATAGGTGCAAAATTTACTTGATACAATTATTTTGATAATTAAAACTCATTTTCTGTTTTCTCTGTAAACAGAAAGAATATAACCATTTAATAAAACAGTTCTTTTTAGGACTAAAAATATGTTTGAAAATAGATAATATTTTGAGTAACATACATATATGTAAATACTAATACAATTGTTATATGTATCAGAGAGAAATAATGTTATGAGGTATTGTTTCATGGATCTTTTAAAAGAAAAAACTAAAACTTATGCGTATACTTTATATACGTGCAGTTATTAATTGTTTGAAATATTGACCATACGTATAAGTGTGCAATATCAAGAAATATTGCATACTTTTAGCAATTAAAAGTGTAATTTTTGAATCCGATTGTATCTATATTTTTGAAAATTCATATCATTCATATAACAAACCCGGCTTATTATTTTCCAACCGAAAAAATTAAACTCTTCAAATAATTTTTATTTTATGAACCGAATTTGTATTTTTCGATGGAAAAAATAAAACTCAAATAATTTTTATTTTATAAAACTCTTTTTCTTAGCAGTTTCAACCGAGCTTTTATTTTTTTCTTTAAACATAATTGTTCTTGCTATGGTCGTTTTTTAATCGTTGACATCAATATAGATATTTTTTGGGTTAAAAATTCAGAATAGCTGTTATTTACGGTCCCTTGAAAAATTCTTTGAAATAATGTACAATGTCTTTGAAAACCTATGTAACTATGTGAGTCAATATCTTTCTAGCATATTTAAATGAAATTTAATAACTATAAATATTCTGACAATAGACGAATCCTGCAGACTCATTTATAACAAAAAATACATTTTAAACAATATAAAAATCATAAAAACAGAGCTAACACAAATAAGCATCCAAGTATAAATAAATAAAACGAGAATTAATACAATGAATGAGTAAAGGATAAAAATAACGAACATAATTAAGAATACAGATACAACTTAATAGCCTTAAGCATGTGGTTGCACAAGTATTGTAAAAATAATAATAACAACATCAAACATCAGCTTTCTTTGACTTTAACAACAATTTAGCTAGTTAACACCAGTCTTATTATTTAAAGAACAAAATACACTCACATCAACAAACATAAAAGAGTACACACAAACACTTGTGCATTCATGCTCTTCTCTGTTACACAGATTGCTAATGACTGCAAGCTTAATAAGTAGGTATTTAACTGTAAGTAATACAGCTGATGTAGCATACTTTTCGGCATATATGAAATAGTAAAAAACTTAAAATGTCAGAAAAAAACTATAAGAAATTAACTGGAATAGAGTGAAAACACAAAAAGAGAAACATAATGGAATAAAACATGCGTTGTTCCTAAAGAGATTCAATTTTACAAACAAGAGCTTCAATATATAAATAAGAGAACTTTTAAATTTGAAGAGTGCATATGAAGATCCAGGTTGAAAAATTGTGTAAAAAATGTGTTATTACTTTCAGAAACATGAAATTCTCATAAATTAATAGTTAAATTTTTGTGAACATAACTCCGAATAATATTAAAACATTAACAGAGATTTATTATAGATAGAGAATTATAAATCATATTCTCATGTTAAAGTTTAAATCTTTTACACTTAATCAAATTGTTTACAGCAAACTATGGCAGTATTAACATAACAGTGGCAACAAACAGCAAAAAAAAAGAAAGGAAATATTCTCACACAAATCCAAGAGTTTCAAACAACTTAAGTGGCAACTACCAGTCTTTAACTTTTGTTAAGGCAGCCACTATTGCCAGCGGGAATTCGCAAAACCAAAAACAACAAGTTTCTCATATCATACAGAATTCTTGTTTCTGTCGGAAATTTTAAATGAATGACTGTGTGTTGTTGCTGTTTCAACGTCATGGAAACTGACCTAAATAGAGCACATTAAAAAATCACACATAGAAAAAATTTAAAACAAAAAAGTTTTTGAAACAAAGTGTTTAACACTTAAGAGCTTAAAGCGAAAAAATTAAAAAAGTAATACAGAATAAATGCCCACTTTTGTTTAAAAATTTATGAAAATTAATAAAATAAAAATGAGTTATTAGTAATAAAAAGAAAAAAATGAATCTTAAAATAAATATAAAATATACATAAAAAAGTGTTTTTCTCTTCAAAACTAAAACTTTAAATTTCCCTAAGGTTTGTTAAGCCATGACCAGCATCATCACCACATTAATTATTTTTTTAGACATAAAAAAGTTTTCTTTTGTAGTCTGCTTAAATTTTATTCTATAAATGGATATTTTATACGTTCGTGTTAAATTTCGAGCACAATGTTAGAAGAATAAAACTTTTATTTAGTTAATTTAATACAACTGATGAAAGCATACAAACACCTACTTGTTGACATGTTGTGTCTGGTCTATTGAAATATTTGATGAAAAATTGTATTATATATGTATATATACAGTATTGTTCGAAACCTTTTTGGCATTGTATACAAAGTGGTATAATTTCTATTTTAATTGATTTATTCAAAATTATATAATTGATAATAAAAATATTATATGTCTACATTATACTAACAACAACAAAAGTTTAATTTCATTTCGCTGTGAGTTAAAAGAAAATAATAACTGAAATAACTCCATAAATAATAAGCAACTTTTTGATGTTCTTATGAAAATCTTTGGTCCTTTTGAGTTCCAAACACCTTTATGGAATATATTAGTTACTAGTGTAGTTCGTAATTAATCCCATGTGGATTTTAAGCTATTCGAAAGCTGCAATGTTTTCTAAAACTGCGAGTTTCGACCCAGCGCTTCAGAATGCCGAACAGCATCTCTAAGGGACTTGAGTCGGGAGATTTTGATGGACAATTAAAGAGTTTGGGTCCCATTACTCGATAACTACTCTTAGATCAACTTAAAGAAATTCAATTTTTTTTACAAATTCTGTACAATTTTGGATAGAATATTGAAATAGATTACGCAAGACTAATAAAAAACAGTTTTATTTATAAACGGGCCCACATTTTCCTTCTTAAATTCAGGCAAAGTATGTGAGGCTCAAAGCCTGAAGGAAATATTATAACGTATCCTTTTAGTGAAGGCCCAATAATGAATGGAGAGCAAAAATTTAAGGGTGTGGCCATGATTTTTGAAGAGAAGGGCTAGTCCTGATGTTGAAGCGCAAACAGACTTGGATTGTTTTTCTTCTTGGGACGTTTTTCGCCAACAAAATGAATTATATGATTGAGAACAACGAACGGAACAACTTACTTTATAGCGATTTTCAGCATGATAATGAACCAAAACATTTGCAAAAGTTGATCTAAGAGTAGTTATCGAGTAATGCGACCTAAATTATTTGATTGTCCATCAAAATCTCCCGACTCAAGTCCCTTAGAGATGCTGTTCGGCATTCTGAAACGCTGGGTCGAAACTCGCAGTTTTAGAAAACATTGCAGCTTTCGAATAGCTTAAAATCCATATGGGATTAATTACGAACTACACTAGTACTCAAAAGGACCAAAGATTTCGAAAAGTTGCTTAAGTTTCGAACAGCTATTTATGGAGTTAATTCAGTTATTATTTTCTTGTAACTCACAGCGAAATGAAATTAAACTTTTGTTGTTGTTAGTATAATGTAGACATATAATATTATTGATATCAATTATATAATTTTGAATAAATCAATTAAAATAGAAATTATACCACTTTGTATACAATGCCAAAAAAAGTTGCTTAGGTTTCGAACAATACTGTATAAATATATGTAAGAGCTAATATTAGCTGCCATTGTTGTATTCAAAAATAATAAGTCTTTAAAATTGTTTATATTTTCTAATGAAAGCTTTTTAAATGGTTTATGTGCTAATTTTAAAATACCACAACGTGAAGTTTTAATATTATATATCAATTAATGTCATGGTGATTCTAACTTAAACCTACCGGATAATGGAAATATGGAATATTTTTCGGTTCTAAGGACAAGTTATCAGGATGGGCGAAGAATTCTCTTTTAAAGGCCGTTATATTTAGTTAGCTAGTTTGAAAGGTAGATGTATATATACATAAAATCTGATGAGACACAATAAGTACCCTATCGGACCTGTCATTTACTCCATAACTAGCGCCTCAGGTGGAAATCAAACGTACATCTCCGGTCTACGAGACTAAAACAATAACCATAAACATACCGGAAGACACAGGAGGTCATAAGTGCAAATACATATTACATCAAAACAAAGGTATAAGAATAATAGGCTCTATATCGGGGTATCCGTCCAACCGTAATAATCCCGGATAATAAAAGCGTTATTATATAAACTTTAATTTAGTTTTCAATAATAATATACCTAACGAAGAAGAAATCCATATTTTTAACTAAAAATTTTAACTGAAGAAAGACCAGTTTTTATTACAACGATATAAATGACAAACCGAAAAACTAAAGTGCAAATATTTTTGGCCCAATGTTATTTATAATTTACATTTTAACAATTTGAATATACCACTCATCGAAACGTTTAGTATTAGGAGAATTGTATATAATCCGTTCAAATGTGTTGTCATTGTTTAGTTTTTATAAGTCTATGATGATGGAAGACCCATTTAATCTTTGTTTATTTTATTGTCGACCATGTTATTATACATCGTTGAACAATACATTTTCATGATTTTGTATAAAATAATTTTTGAAGTTATAATCTTAACCTATCAATTATTAAGTTTTTTTTAAATTATAAATTTTCTAAATGTCCATTCCCAATGTCAACAATTTGTTCTAGGTCAAGATTTTTTCTATTTTTTTTTCTTGATTCAAAAAATCATTGCGAACATAAGATACCCATTTAAAGAGCTTAAAAACTCTATTGACTAAATATCAAAAAAGATAAAATAACAAAGGAATATCAACAATTTTTTTCACTTCCTAGTTTTGTTATAATTTTTTTTTTGTATTTTGTCTTCATTCATCTTTCCACACGATGATAAACACATCAAGGTCGTCACTCGCAGGCATAAAAAATAAAAACATTTTCAGAACACAGTTAAACAAGAAGTATAAAACCAAAAAATAACGCTCTATTGACCACTCTAAATGGAAAATTATAAAAACTGTTTGACAGGAAATACAAAAACGGGTGAATGAGCGAATGAATGGATGAATAAATTGGCCTTGTTTATTTACGAGGGCAGCTAGAATCAGAGGCAGAAATAAAAAAATAATAAAGTACTTGGTACTTTCTGAATGGTAATAAAAAATCTGTAGAGAT